>NC_133483.1:16899113-16910694 GCF_025370935.1 Choristoneura fumiferana
AGGTTAGAACTGCGACCCTACAAAAACGAACAGCAGTCAGAAAAGTTTTTTTTAATTATTCATAAAAAGTGGCCTTTTTTAAGTGTTATTATTTACTACTTTATATGCAATTTCCGGGACTCCAAACTATCTATGTACGAATTTTATAAATTTGGTTCAGCGGTTTGAAAGTGATGGGATAACAACAACAACAGCCTTAACAAACTTTCGCATTTATTATATTAGTGGGAAGTGGGATGATTAACGGTGTGTGAAGTTTCCAAACCAGTTTATTACAAAATGATTATTTCAACCAATATTAGGACATGTGATATTAGGACATATCGATGGCAGCAAAGTAAAGAAGATATCTACAAATAGCTATTTTACAGGAGAGCGTATTTAGTAAAAATAATGACTACTTTGAGATTAATGGACTGATTACCATGAAATTTTATGATGCATTAAAATAATTTCTTGTTCATCATTTTATTTCTGTAACATTATTTTAATGAAAAATTGTAGATGTCTTTTTTTACTTTGAAAGAGCTTAAACGTAGAGGAGAACATCTGCCTGATATCCGTTTATGCGTTGTAATGAAACAAAGCCTTTTTATATATAAAAACGAATAAGCTAAGGTAAGAATCTCGGTAAACTTAGAGGAGTGTTTAGAGATATCTAAACAACATGCAACGAGTATTCACCTTTTTTTGATAAAAATTTTGTAGATGTCTTTATTTACTTTGCATTAATCATTTTATTCATATTATTAAATGAGTTATCTACCACAACCTCATCCGTCTATCATATAAATTAATTTATTTCGTTAAAAACCCCCAAAATATGTGTTAAATAAAATAAAAAAAATTTGTTTTTTTTGTTTACTCATATATGTTTTTACGTACTCAAAAACTAAGTTATTTTTTATAGTTTTACACTAATAAATTAAATAAATCAACAGTAGGTACACAGTAATAAAATTACGTACAAATATATCCAAAACAAAACAATATAAACTGTAAAATAAAACAGTATGTACTATAATAGTATAAATAATATAATGCTATAATGAATGTGGATAATACCAAAATTGTCATCAATGGCACATGGATCAGAGGCGTCATCGTTAGTGGAAATCTTCTTGATGTTGTTTCGGAGTACACATACCTCGGCCTGATTTGCAGTTAAGGTACCAACACATGCTAGTTACTAGCACGAAAGCATGCTACTATTCAGCAAATGCTACTTACTAGCATATGTGCATAGGGACGTGCTACTATTATAATAAAATCCCAGCCTATATACGTCGCTGGGCCAGGAGGCCTACTCACAGAATGAGAGGGCTTGGGCTGTAGTTCCCACGCGGGCCAGTTCGGATTGGGAACTTCAACACACATTGAATAGCTTCGCAGGTTTGTGCAGGTTTCCTCACGATGTTTTCCTTCACCGTAAAGCTCGTGGTAAATTTCAAATGTAATTTCGCACATGAATTCCGAAAAACTCAGAGGTGCGAGCCGGGGTTTGAACCCACTATACTCTGCTTGAGAGGCCATAGGTCAAACACTCGGCCACCACGGCTTGCTACTATTAACATGCTTTTTCTGTGTCATACAGGTACAGCAGGTACTAGCATGCTTATTAGCATGCTAGTAACGAGCATAATGTAACAGTAGTCTTAGGTAGAACACACTTTGAGAAGGAGGCCAAAAGAAGGATTCAGCTGGGCTGGGCAGCATTCGGAAAATTATGTCGAGTTTTTTCGTCAATTATACCGTAATGTCTGAAAACGAAAGTTTTTTACCAGTGCGTCCTACCCGTCATGACATACGGAGCTGAAACGCGGCTCTGCCAGCTATGGAACGAGCTATGCTCGGAGTTTTTCTGAAGGATAAAATCCGCAACTAGACTATCCGACACAGAACTAAGGTCATCGACACAGTTCATAGAATTAACAACTTGAAGTGGCAGTGGGCTGGGTCATATCTGTTGAAGCACCGACAACCGCTGAAGATATTGAGTGGAGACCGCGTCTCGGCAACGTAGTCCAAGACGCCCTCCGTTCAGGTAGAGGGACGATCTGCGAAAGGCTGGTGGTAAAAGCTGGATGTGTCTAGCCGAAGACAGGGCGCAATGGCGGTCTATGGGGGAGGCCTATGTCCGGACTGCTATTGGCTGATGATGAATAGTATAATCGATATTCTACTACTTCTATACCTATTAGGAAAAAAACAGATTGCTCGTCATCATCAGTCAAAATCTGTTCAGGCGTGTCGTTTCCAAAAGCGGTAAGCTGCAAGCAATAGAAACTTAAGTACTTACTTCGTTAAGAATTTTAATTCATTTGCTGTCTAAATAAAAAAAACAAACAAGTGTATGAAACAATGTTAAGTAATATATCTATTTGTTTAAATATTTTAAGAAAAAACAAATAATTTTCTCATAGAAATTAGAAATAATAAATTTGTAGATTGAGACATATGCAAAAAGTATGACGTATAAACGGACAAGTGGCATGTGACTTTATTGACGTCACAAGCATCCTGTCAAAGCTCCGAAGTAAAAGCGGATAAATTCAAATGTCCGTTTCTACTGCGATGTTTTTTCAAAAGCTAGTGTAGATGTTTTCTTTTACGTGCCAAATTTTCTTCATTATTTTGAAATTTGAAATATTTTTTTAACAGACTTATAGATATGGTTGAAATAAGTTATTTTTTGTAAAAAAAGCATTTTTGAAAAAATGTAGATGTCCGTATCTACTTTGCTGCCATCGATACTATGATAATTAGTACTTACGAAATTAGTGCAAATAAGCATTAGGATATTCAATATTAGGAAAAACTATATTTACATTATGGCAAACGTTATTATGGCAAAAGATCATTATGACATAAGTTGTTATCCAATATAGATCCAAAATTGACATTCCACACCGCAGTGCTGGAGTCTCCAGTTTATATTAGGCAATAGAGAGCCAAATACAATAATATTAGGACTACGTAGTTTACAGCAGGTGGTGCATCAACATTAGATCAGATTATTAAAACTCAACAAAATTAACTTTGACTTCATAAGAATTTTATTTACCCAATAAGTGACCCTCACACTAATAAGACAAATCTAATAACGTATCACTTGTCACAATTGAATAAACCGTTTAGTAGTTACGAGCGAACATAGGAACATACGTACATACTTAAATATATATACACACAGATTCAAAACATAACCTTCGCTTCAGTTAGGGTAAAAAGGTACGTGGTAACAGAGTTGTTCGACCTACTAAATGGCCATTCAAGAAGGATCATGGTTTCGAATCCAGTCTCGCATCTCTAGTTTTTTTTTAAATATTCAATTGCTGTTCCCAATCTGCACTAATCCTCCGTTGTAACTTTTGTAGATAGTAAGTACCTAACGTCTGTTGTGCAGACTTGTTTATATAGTTATATTTTTCTTTATGTATTGTTACTCGAAATAAACATCTTTGTCAATGAACATCTTTTTGCTAACTCATATCTTACAAATCATTTATTTAATACTCTTCCAGCTCTTTCCACCAAATATAACAACAGAAACTATCAGCCCCAGTATACTACTCGAAGTGAAAGCCTGTGCTAACAGTGGGATTATAGGTTGGAATGATGATAACACAATACAAGCAATAGGAAGTATTTTGACTTAGCCGTATTCTTACCATCAGGAGACCCACTTGCTCCTTTGCCATCCAGTCGAATAAAAAATAAAAATAAAATAAAAATAAATAAATTCTTGAAATTTATACTACAGCTGGGCGGAGCGCTATGGTTGGCGTCTACAAAAGTGAAACAGACGTGTGTATATTTTTATTGTATGTGTTTAGTTTTAGGGGTAGGGATAAAACATATGTTAATTTTATGATTATTTATTTATTAGTTAAATTATAAGTTGGTCATACAAAAAAAATGCGTCTATTGCGGCAAGTTCGAAACGACTTGTTGTTGAATTTAATCACATGAAAAATTCGAGCGCTAGTATCTGTGGCTAGTATATATAGTCGATCTACTGCCTATTACTTGTATTGTGATGATAATGTGAAATTACTTATGTGTGGCAAAAAGAAGTAAAGCAGGTCTTACCTTCTCAGTGATCCACTGGAGTCCAATTAGTTGATTTTTAGTAAAATTAGTCTAATTCCTGAAATTAGTTTTTTAAATTAGAAATGACTACTAAGTCGGTTTACATACACTAGTTATCTCTATCTGAACTCAAATTATACACTTTGTCACAATCACAATCACGTTGAAGAGTCCCTGTGAATTCGTGTCATTTACATGTCAAATTGCGTCCCTTTTCCTTGAAATCAATCAAGCAGCGTTGTTGTGATACATATAGGTAGGTACCTACGCAAAACATAGACATAACAGACTGCTAAAAATTTCTTTCGGCTTTGTTGTTATGCAGGTATAAAACGCTCTTATCAAATAACAAGCTGTTGCCCGCGACTCATCATCATCATCATCGTCATCATAAACATCACATCATCATAAACATCACATCATCACCATCATCTGCAATACCCCTGGTGTTGCAGATGTTTATGAGCGGTGGTGATCTCTTACTGAGTCTTACCATCAAGAGACCCACTTGCTCGTTTGCCATCCATTCGAATAAAAGAAAATCATCATCGTCGTGACCATCTTCATCTCATCATCATCATCATCGTTGTAGTTGTCGTCATCATCATCATTATCACATCATCATGATCATCATCATTATCATCGTTATCATCATCATTTATTGTATTGTACTTTTTAATAAAAGATTTTTGCTGACTGAAGTTTTGTTGACTGTACTTGCATTGACATCAAAATTAGTACATTTTTGTAACAAATTTCAAGTCGATGCCATTTACCGTTGAGGAGTTCCGTCCTGACGATCGAGACGTCAGGCTGGTGGCTGGACCACTCGGGTGACACTACCAAATAATTGTACTGTCACAAGATTAATTTACTAAGTAAGTATGCCGACTTTCAAGTCTATCCTACTGAAAGTGGGTCAAATTCAACTTGCAAGGTTTGAACCGCACATACATACACATATTATACATACAAACATTGCAAGTTAAATAAAGCTTGCGAAAGAATAAATGAAAAATACTGACTGAATGTGTGTGTGTGTGTGTGTGATTCGATGACAGACAGCGCACCACCTATAACTAGCTACTGGCTGGAATCAATACCAATAGGTATAAAAAATATAATAAGTTTCTGTATTTTGTTTGCTGACTGCACATTTTGTTTCGTTGACTGAACCTACTTACATTGTCATCCAAACTAGGTACGTCTCCGTATCACGTTTCAAGTCGATACCACTAAATGTTGAAGAGTTACATCATGCGGAGCAACTGTGACCGGGCCAATATAATTTCATTACCAGATTATTGTATTACTAGTTTTTACCCGCGGCTTCGCACGCGTAAACTATTCGGTCTGGTAGTTGCAATTGAAATTTTCGGGATTTCCAAAATTCCCCTGGAAATTTCCAAAATTTATATCGTGGTCTTCATTGAGGTTGTGTTGTGAATAACTGTACAAAATTCAAGACTCTAAACCCAGTGCTAAAATTTCAAAAAATTTCCCTATCCAAATTCAAATTCATATCATTTATTCCGTAAATAGGCCGCAATGAGCACTTTTACACGTAATTTTTTTAAATACCAGCACTTTCGGAAAGACCACCATTGCCAAGAAGAATGCGCCGCAAGAAGCTTGGCAGAAAGTCATTTTTTCAAAATAAAATAAGTACAAATAAAATACTTAAAAACTACGTAAGTATACAATTAAAGAAAAAAATACAAAATAATAATAACAATAATACACGGATGTATGGGGTCCCTTATGTCTTGTACGAACGTTGCATAATTGGCTACTGCAAAAAAGATTCTACACCATCAAAGAATTTCTGTTTTGCAAAGGGTAATCTTTATTATAATGAATATAGTATTTAATTTATTTGTAATTAATTATATAATTGTTTTTTTTTTTTTTAAATAATTGCATGCTACTGTGTAGTTAAATAGTTGTGTCATATTACTCCAATCCACTATTTATTGTACACTATTTTCTGCAAATAAATGACTTATGACTTATGACTTATGACTTATGACTTATGACTTAGTTACAAAACTATCCCGTGAAAATATCGGGATAAGAAGTAGCGTATGTGTTATTCCAGACGTCCGGCTACCTACATACCAAATTTCATGCCTCTAAGCCCAGCGGTTGTTATTTCGAGATTTTATCCCTATCCCGTGGGAATATCGGAATAAAAAGTAGCCTATGTGTTATTCCAGAGGTCCAGCTACCTACATACCGAATTTCATAGCTCTAAGCCCAGTGGTTGTTATTTCGAGGTTTTATCCCTATCCCCTGGGAATATCGGAATAAAAAGTAGCCTATGTGTTATTCCAGAGGTCCAGCTACCTACATACTAAATTTCATGGCTCAAAGCCCAGCGGTTGTTATTTCAAGATTTTATCCCTAGGTATCCCGTGGGAATATCGGGTCAAAAAGTCACCTATGTTTTATTCCAGACGTTCAACTACCTACATACCAAATTTCATGACTCTAAGCCTAGCGGTTGTTATTTCGAGATTTTATCCCTATCCCGTAAGAATATCAGGATAAAAGGAGCCTATGTGTTATTCCAAATGTCCAGCTATGTACATACCAAATTTCATGTCTCTAAGCCTAGCGGTTATTAATTCGAGATTTTATTCCTATCCCGTGGGAATATCAGGATAAAAAGTATTCAATATCCAAGTTGTTTTTATCCAGGTTATAAACTATTTTTTTACCAAATTTCATCCAAATCTGCGTAGCCGTTTCAGCGTGAAGAAGTAACAAACATACTCACTCACAAACTCACTCACTCACAAACTCACTCACTTACAAACTTTCAAATTTATTTATTATTAGGATTATATATTTTATAGGTACTAAATTTCAAGTCGATGCCATTAACTGTTGAAGAGTTCCGACCTGCGGAGACGATGCTAGCCGGACTACCAGGATGTCACTACCAGATTATTGTATTGTCACGCAAATTACATAATCATTCCAAATTTCAAGTCAATCTGACTACTGGAAGTTGGTCAAATTATACTTGCAAGATTTGACTACAGACAGACAGACAGATAGACAGACAACGGGACAGGTGAAACTAAATAAAAGCTTGTAAAAAGCTTGTTATAAAAAAAATACACACTTCATCCGAAAATCCTATACCTATAATATTAATTGCTATGATCATGGTTTACCGGTATTATAAAATCTTACAAAGCGTAGGTACACTTTTAGTAAAAAAACACTCAATTTTATAGTATTAAAAAATGTGTTGCGACTATACCTGTGTCAGATTTCACAGCATATCCTATGCTGTAAGGATTATATTGTAGTCCTTTTAGCGCCTTAGATATTTCCTTCCTCCAGACAATAAACTTGTTTGTTTTTTGGAAAACTGTGGCTCTGTCCATTGGAGGTCAATTTTGCCATTGTGTTGTAGGTTTTACCGTTGTACGGTAAAAAAAATCTAGGAAACGAAATATGAGACAGCGCGGTTCTTCTACATTAAAATTATTGAACTGAAGACGACAATAAATTTAAAAATTACTGACATACAAATAAATGTGACTAGTGGTGATAGTCTGGATGACATTTCCATGACATTATATTTTTAATTATCTAACCAGCCAGTACTTCATTCTAAGTTTCTTTCAAACCTCTTTCATTCAGCCTATTTTGTTATGATTGCTAGACTAATATTACAACCGATATAACCTAATGCTTTCGTTGTTAGTGTCTTTTTTAGCGTTTTTTTTTTCTTTTTTAGTACAATTTTTTTAGGGAACGTGCCAACGGAACCCTATTAGTGAGAGTCCGCTGTCTGTCTGTCTGTCCGTCGGTCTGTTCCATCCCAGCCTCCTCTCAGAACAAGAGGGCTTGGGCCATAGTTCCCACGCGGGCCCAGTGCGGATTGGGAATTTCACTTCACACGCTTTTGCAGGTGGTAGGACCTTGTGCAAGGTCCGCCCGGATTGCTACCACCATCTTGCTCGCTAATCCTGCCGTGAAGCAGCAGTGCTTGCACTGTTGTGTTTCGGCGTGGAGAGTAAGACAGCCGGTGAAATTACTGGCACTTGAGGTATCCCATCTTAGGCCTCTAGGTTGGCAACGCATCTGCAATTCCCCTGGTTTGCAGATGTTTATGGGCGGTGGTGATCTCTTACCATCAGGAGACCCACTTGCTCGTTTGCCATCCAGTCGTATAAAAAAAAAACACGCACCATTGAATTGCTTCGCAGGTTTGTGCAGATTTCCTCACGAAAGCAGTGCAGGGTTCCGACTGTTACAGGGCTCTATCTCTTGAGTCGTAATAGTCAGACACTTGAAATTTTCACAGATTATGTATTACAAATACTAAAAACAGAATAAAATAATTATTTAAAGGGGGCTCCCATACACCAAATGACTCGCATTTGGCCGGTTTTTTTGTGATAGGGTACCAAGGAATTCCAAAAAATATATTACTTATATGACCGCGGCATGGCGCTAGCGTCTACGCAAAATGTATGCAAAATATTTAGTTACATTTTACAACACGTGTGATATTTTGCCCGAGAACTATGAAAGTTTATCTAAGTTCAGGACTGCCAATGAAAGTAAATAACGCTAGGCTAGGTATTTTATCCTAACACCCGGTTTTTACTTACATACAGCCAAACCATTCAAATTTTGACCCGCTAAGTGAAATTGTAACAAACAAATTACACTACGCTTTTGTTGCGATACGCCATTATTTTACAAGCTTTTTATTAATTAATAATAAGTATAGAACATTCTTGTGTTGTTGACCCAAATGGTGGAACCGATGCAGATGTCGAAGCGCGCATAAACAGGGCTCGTGCCGCATATGCACAACTCAAACCGGTCTGGACGTCCCACGTAATAACACGGCGCACAAAAATCAGAGTTTTCAACTCAAATGTCAAATCGGTTCTCCTGTACGGGTGTGAGACCTGGCTCGTCAAGAAAGCAATCACCAGTAAACTCCAGGTTTTTGTGAACAAGTGTTTGCGTCGCATATTAGGAGTTTATTGGCCACGAACCATTACAAACACTGGACTGTGGGAGTTGACGAGCCAGAAGCCAATTGATAAGGAGATCCTATTGAGGAAGTGGCGCGTGTTGCGGAGACCCGATGCTCATCTCGCCAAGCAAGCGCTGGAGTGGCAAGCTGCTGGTAGTAGGAGGCCAGGCCGACCCCGAATCACCTGGAGACGGTCGGTTGAGAAGGAGATCTCCCTAATTGGGTACCATTGGCGAGACCTAGAAGCCACAGCACAGGACCGTGACGCATGGAAGTCCCTACTGCGAGCCCTATGTCCCTGCTGAGGGACTACAGGAATTCATCATCATCATCATAGAACATTCTTGAAGGCATCTAGTTGTTCAAGCAAGTTTTCATGTGGTAGAGCCTTACTGTAACCACTTGCTGACTGCAGTACAAATGGGCCGGCTTGACCGGAGTAGTACCAACCTCCATCTGAATACCGGCGTGAAATAGTACCTTTGCCCAACTCCCCTCCCCTTTTATCCTGCCCCCATACCGCCCAATTTAGCCCCCCCCCTCCTCCCTTTTAGGCCGGCAACGCACCCGCAGTCCTAATAATGCTGTAGGTGACCAAGGGCGGCGGTGATCACTTACCATTAGGTGACCCGCATGCTAGTTTGCCAGCTATTTGATAAAAAGAGTAGATTGATGACCTCAAGAAAAAACATTACTTTCTTTGGTTTGCCCTGACTTAAAAATACTGAATTTCATGGTTAATTGCACTTTATCGAAATGCTATTACTTATTCTTTGTAAATAAACATAAAAAAGTAAAAAAAAAAAAGAAAAAGAATCATTATGCGTCATCGAGTTTCGAACTCCTTCTCTTACTACATACTTCTAAGAATTGGTACCACTGAGCCAAACTAGGTGGTCACGTGACCGCCCGAAATAGTCAATACCTTTTTACAACAGATTATATTTGACATTAGCTACTCACACCACAGTAAAATGGATCAAAATTTACTGCATCATACTGAAATTTAGGTATTATAGATCCTCTCCATTTTGTGATTTGCGACAACAATATGCCCATAACTAACTATCCTCAAAAAATCGCGTCGAAATAACGTCTGTGGAAGAAATATTGATGTACCAAAGTTTGTATGGAAGACGACGCACCTTAAGTATCTAGCTGATGTCTTTTTAGTACCGTTTGTAGCCAGTTTTGTAAAAAGCTCATTATTCTTTAGATTGAAGTTGGATTTCTATTTAGTCTGATGTGTTGTGATTAGGTATCACGTTAGGATGAAATCGGTTGCACACAATTTATAATGATGAAAATTTTAGTGGTCTGAGGCAATGTGTTGTGTCGCTCTCTCTCCTGTATTAAATGTATAATATGAACTTAATTACGACTTTTTATAGTTTTCCTTGTAAGTTTGATATACTTACTACCATCATGATTTTTTTCAAAATTTTCAAACCAATAAGCAGTTAAGTTTTTAGAGGGGGGACGCTCGATTTTAATGAAAATTTGTAGGTACTTTAAAGTTGAATATTTCGCAAACAGATTATTGAATCGAAAAATTGTCTTCGTAACCTCGGAATGATTTTAAAGAAACTCACCCCCCACTTTACGGCTATGGTAGGTACCAAATTTTTTTTTTACAATTTTGTCGGCATAGTTGCTACATACCGTGCAAAATTACAGCTTTCTAACACCGATAGTCTGTGAGCAAAGCCGCGGACAGACAGACAGGCAGACATGGCGAAACTAAAAGGATTCCGTTTTTTGCCATTTTGACTACGGAACCCTAATGATGCAAGAAACATTACCCCGGCATCAGAATAGCGTATCTGCCTCTGCCGCAGCTGTTCTCTTACTATTATAATCTACACCCAGTCGTTATATAGGTTAGCTGAAATTTCAGTAATAGCTAATAACTTAGCGTTACCTATTAAGAACAAAGTTGATCGGCTGGCCCATAAAACGCGGCTGCGTGCGCGCCGCTCGACTCCCATTACGCAATAAAACGAATTAAAACCTAATTAGACGCCGCGATTTTTGAACATTAAAAGAGGGGCGGAATTAATTAGTGGAGGGCAGCAATGATTCCAGTTCGGCGGGTAGTGCCGGCCGATGTAAATCACTGCCCCAAGCCAGCAGCGGCGGCGGCCCCGTAGGAGGGGCTTTTTAAACTTAGTTCTTAATATCACTTGTAAAGGAAATGCATATTGTTAAGTATTTTTTTTATAAAGCATTTTTTTTATTAGACTATTTTAGGCAAAGGCCTCTCCTCTCTTGCTCCACTCCTGCCTATCAAAGGCGAGCTCCCGCCATCCCACATTATAGGCATCTAAGTCGTCCCTCCATCTCCTCTTCGGTCTGCCTCTATTACGGTATCCGTCACTAGGGACCCATTCCGTATAAAGCATATACGAGCAAAATAGACGTGTATGTATTTCAAAATAATAATCGCTAAAAGTGGCTACGAAGCGGTAACGTTTGCCT
>NC_133483.1:16910794-17061668 GCF_025370935.1 Choristoneura fumiferana
ACAGTCTTAGAAATTCTAAAATTGTCACAAAGAAACGAGTTATGAATTTTTTTTCGTCAAAAAAAAACTTTAAATCGCTCTCCTGTAAGTGGGTCATAATCGCTTAGTATTTTTATCCGAAGCGACGACCATATGCGTAAATTTTAAAGCCGTCGAATTTGTTAGTTTTGTCTCATTTGTTACAGAGTTCATCAAACGGCAGTATATATGTCGGCGGCCGATTGTAAAATCCGACAGATCACGAAATTTCTAGGCATATCGTGAAATGGCGCCATTTCATGAATTGGCTAGGGGACATCCGCCATATCGTTCAAAACTCACCGTTTAACGATTTACCTAGTGACGTTTAGGCAGATCATGAAATTCCTAGGCATATCATGAAACGCCGCCATTTCATGATTCGGCTAGTTTAGCAGATCATGAAATTCCTAGGCATATCATGAAACGCCGCCATATCGTTTCTGGCACTTCGCCGGCCGCTACCCGGTATAAAGCTAGGGATATCGACGAATTATCATCCCAGCCTATATACGTCCCAACTCCCACTGCTGGGCACAGACCTCCTCTCAGAACAAGAGGGCTTGGGCCATAGTTCCCACGCGGGCCCAGTGCGGATTGGGAACTTCGCACGCACCATTGAATCGCTTCGCAGGTTTGTGCAGGTTTCCTCACGATGTTTTCCTTCATCGCAAAGCTCGTGGTAAATTTGAAATGTAATTCCGCACATGAATTTCGAAAAAATCAGAGGTGCGAGCCGGGGTTCGAACGCACGACACTCTGCTTGAGAGGCGATAGGTCAAGCCACTAGGCCACCACGGCTTCAATGACGAATGCGTTGCTCTAATCGATCTGCCGTATTGTTTCTCAGGCACATCGTGATATGCCTGGCCAACTTGTAGGCATATCATGAAATGGCGCCATTTCATGATCTGGCGGATTTTACGATCGGCGCCGACATATATACACAGTCGAAGAAACTGAATCGTGTACCAGGGCTGGACCTTTTCATAATCAATTTCGCTATGATATCTTTGGCAGATGTATGGAATGTAAATATGACATCAGTAGCACAAAGTCCACCCTGGGTACTTACACAGTTTATCCGACTGTACATATCCTTGTGCACATTTGCCTGGATTGGACACCTTTATTTTTATTTATTTAATGTAGTTGATAATATTTCGACTCATTGCAGTGGGCGTATCTGGGTAACCAAGACCTCGGTAAACAACCGGCCAAGAGCGTGAGGGACACACCCGAAATAGGGTGTAATACGAAACACACAACCGAAATACGAAGAAATTAAGTAATACTTTCTAAGGATTTCAATATTTAGTACGGAATATTCCAAGTTTACGTATATTTCATATATACTTTAGGCTGCTATTTACTCTAAAACTACTAATAATTCTCAAGAAACTAACCGTTATAGTTTTCCTTGCAAGTTTGATATACTTAGGTCTACCATAACTGAATTTTTAAAAAGTTTTAGCAACCCCCAATGGTTTTAAAGGACCTATCCAACAATATTCCACACTACAAGGTTGGATGAGAAAAAAATCACCCTGTTTACGTTTATGGGACCTCTGTATATCCTCTAAAAATATATTTTTTAATTTTTTTATTGTAGCATTTGTCGGCATAGTTTACATATATATTCGTGCCAAAATTACAGCTTTCTAGCATTGATAGTCCCTGAGCAAAGCCCCGACACGGACAGACAGACAGACAGGCATGGCGAAACTATAAGGGTTTCGTTTTTGCCATTTTGGCTACGGAACCCTAAAAAAGAATGCCCAAATGCCCCTTTTCCCTCACATTTTTGCTTACTGTCTTGTCTTTCTGGCGCTGTTTTGCGCTGAAGAATCACTAGGTTTTTATTCACAATTTGCAGGTTAGGTTATGAGTCCGAGGGCACCCTGAGAATGAGCGGTTACTGGCCACTACTCCATGACACCTCCTAGCCCTCCGATAGCTACGCGACTGACACACGGTCGTAGTAATATGATGTTCAACGGTGGTGACTTCATGATACAAAAGTCCTGGGGTAAACCTAGCTGACCTAACCACATCTGTTGAAATTTAAAAACACTTTGACCTATGTATCTATTGGCTAAATTTAGTTACAATTATCTAAATCGTAGGCGTTTTACATACATCTAATTTAGATGTTTACGGTCGTTTACAATCACAATAAAAGTTAGTGCAGGTTGCATTACATTGTGGAGCGGTGGAATGAATTAGATGATATTAAGCTCAAACTAGTACTAAGTAACCTTTTTTTTTCCGAGGGAAATCTGCCACCAGATACCCCATCATCACGGGGAGGTGATGACGTTATGTGAGGTTTTTTACCCACTAAAACCCCCGGGATGTTCCTTCCTCGCCGCCCTGCCAGCGTCGCAGCGGTACAACCCGCTACATCGCCAGGAGACGGTTATCCGTTTCCGGATTCATCTCCTGGGGGAGCCATTCTTGAACCCCCTTTCCCACCAATGGCATCCTAGGAACATTTGGCACGCCATTCTCCTCGAGGACCTTGCACTTGCGGGGTGACGTCCCGTGTCCGTGGCCTGAGGCCCTTAATTAAAGTGGGAGCTGGAGATCTTGGGCGATACGCTGGCGCCCAGCTCTCTTGCGTCGCACAGGGTCTGCTGGCCCGCTCGGCGCTTTCCTTTTGTGACATCACTTCCTCACACAAGAAAATCGCCGCTCTACGCATCCTTGCTTTTGGTCATTACATGAACAGGGATGATATTAAGTAAGTAACCTGCATCAACCTTAGGTGCAAATTTTGTTAAATATCGTATGCACAGATGATAAAATGTAGCCGTGGTTGAATTTATCAAGTTAAGTTTCATTGCTTACCACAAAAGCAAACAAAAAAATATAACTGGATATTGCGATAGCCAACATAGTAAGCATTTTGGACACAATTACCTATTATTTTATAATATAGATAATGCTTTAATTGCTCGGAACGTTAGAACCGTGAGACATCAGACCAGGGCTAAGTATAGGTAGGACCGAAGTTTGAGGGTCGATGTTTTAATTAGAATATTAAAAAAATAAGTAGCTAACGTAGTGTGTAGTGACCAACATACTTCGTACCTACTCCTTGAGTCAAAATTTAATAAGAAAGATAAAACAGGATTATATATAACCTACTATGTAACAATAATTATAATAAGTTGGAAACCCCCGACTTCGTCACTTCAAAGTTCAATATCTCAAATAACGGCTGAACTGATTTAGATAAAACATGTCTAAGAACCATCGCTAGAAGACCTGCTTTCAAATAAAAAAACCTAATTCAAATCGGTAAATCCGTTAAGAGCTACGGGCCACAGGGACAGACACACAGGCACACAGATACGACAGACACACATAGCGGTCAAACTTGTAACACCCCTCTTTGCGTCGGGGGTTAAAAAATTAACAAACACCGATAAGGAGTTCGCAATTTTGTAATCAATCTGTCTATCTACTAGTATAATACCTTTAAACGAGCAATTCTTGTATATATTTCGGGGATCTCAAAAACGTCTCCAACGATTTTGATTATATTTGGTATGTATGGGTTTTCGGGGATGAAAAATCGGTCTAGCTTGGTCTTATCTGGGAAAACGCTTGTTATCGAGTTCTAGCTTGAGCAAAGCTCGGTCGCCCATGTACAATTTATTTAATCGAAAAAAAAATAGTCTTAGTATCAACAGTAAGACGTTGTATAATATTTTAATCTCTTACTTTTGTTATACTTATGCTTTTGTTGTCATTTTTGGTACTTTGATGAATTTGATGAAATAACTCGTAAAAAATTATAACAAAGTTGTAGTTAAACACGCGACAGCTCAGGATAATTACAACCATAACACTAAAAAACGCGCCCCACGAAAAATATTAACTCTATTTTAACGGTACAACGTAATTGTTTGAAGTTAACCTAGAAACGCGATCTAATCGATAACAGGCCGGTCTCAACGGGGTAGGTAAGCTATAGTTCGTAATTTAGTCGATTAAACTAACAATGAAAGTAATTTTTACACGAAAACCGAAACGGAAGTTACACCGCTACCTGTAAAACTATACTTTGACAAATGGCCACAGCTATCATATGTGGAGCGATCAAGTCAAATCAAACCGAAGTAAGAAATCTATCAAGTTCCTTTTAAAAAGTTAAACTTGAAACTAATATAAATGAGACTTACTGTTTGAATTAGTTCTGCTTTTTCCAGCATATGCGGTATACATGTTTCACTGTTTAACAATCATTTGTCTAACGATACGATGGCACGTGTCCCAAATATCAGCAAGTAAACATTTTCTTAAGAAACTCAAAGAACGCGTCTCGCAGCTGTAAAAGCTTTTAGCAGACTGACTGCACTGAATGGAAACAAAAATCCAAGTGGTTATAAACACGGCAAGATCGCCTGACCTGCGGTGGTTAGGAGCAACAACACCCTATCAGAATATAGCCCAGTACAGACTATCTAGACTAGGACAAAATCAATCGCAAACATCTGGTTCTTTGACACAGTTCATATAGCACAAACAATGAGTCGTTTCCTGCTGCTGCATGCCCTTCCTGTTACGAGTACATAGGTATCTACTTATTATTTACCTACTAACTAGGAAAAAAATTCACACGACACGACATTACAAAAAAAAAAATGAGAAAGCCGTGGTGGCTAGTGGTTTGACCTATCGCCTCTCAAGCAGAGGGTCGTGGGTTCAAACCCGGCTCGCACCTCTGAGTTTTTTAAAATTCATGGTGCGGAATTACTTTGAAATTTACCACGAGCTTTGGCGGTGAACAAAAACATCGTGAGGAAACCTGCACAAACCTGCGAAGCAATTCAATGGTCGTGTGAAGTTCCCAATCCGCACTGGGCCCGCGTGGGAACTACGGTCCAAGCCCTCTTGTTCTGAGAGGAGGCCTGTGCCCCAGCAGTGGGACGTATATAGGCTGGGATGTGTGTGACGACATGACAGAATTTGTAAATCTTAAAATGTAAATGCGAGCCCGAGCTCGTTCCCACGACCCTCTACTGGAGAGGCAATAGGTCAAACCACTAGGCCACCACGGTTTCTTATTTAATATAATTTACCAGTATTGTTGATACTTGTATGTTCGTCATTGCATTGTGTTGAGTTAATAGACCGTGCAGAGTTGATTTGGATAAACATTAGATTGGTAGGTACTGAGTAAGACAATGTCAAAAACTAATTTGATTGCGTACGTATATCCGTTTGTTCCATTTCAATTAACGAATGAAGGCTTAATACTCGTACCTATTAGATGTCATATAGGTAACTTCTTTGGTTTATTAAGAGAAGTCTCTTCGTTCTCCATACAAACGTAGTCCCGGTCTCATTTGAAAACTAGGCAACAGAAATAGATGAAATTCAGAATTAATATCAGAATTAGATGAGCTCAAATGTCGACAAAAAAAAGATGTCAACTTTGCACACGAGAATTACAGACTAATAAAGCATTTTTACAAAAATCGAAAAAACCACAAGCATAGAAATATATAATGAATATCTTGATTGCAAAATATCATTGATTTCTGTGCTATACTTTTCGTATAATATGAGGACAACGAAAACCCAAAATTCAACCGCCCAAATCTTGAAAAGCCTACAGCTATCTCGATATAAATTACGGACGTTGTTGCGGAAGGCATGGGGGACGGCTGCGAGCGCTTATGTCAGGAGCGATAAAGACAGCAATATCCCAAACGAATACCTAACGCGGCCGCGCGGCCGGCAGGGAAACTTCTCTTAATGAGTTCACCTGATTCTTTTGTAATTAAAGTAATCAATCGGCGTGTTGTTCCCATCATGTTGCCTAAATTGTTACATTCGACGTCACTACGAAAAGTTAGATGAGTATTTCTCAAAAAGTTGTCCAGTCATGAAATTGACAAGAAATCAGTTTTGTCAAGAAATGATTAACCCTAAGGACGAGATCATAAAACATAAACTATGTACATAAAATATCAGAAATTTCTTGACGTCAGGAAAACGTCACGAAATCTTGTGAGGAAAAAATCGTAATTTTGTAACTACATCAAAAATTTCTATTGGATCCAAAAACAAAGATTATCTGACTTTTTGTATATATTTAAAAACAATATTAATTACTTATTTTTACCTACCTATTTCACTGAAATATTTGTTGCGAAAGAACTAAGATGTTTTTGGACGAGGTATTGAATACTACAATAGTTCCTTTCCGCTCTGAATCCATCACGATCACAGCGAATTTATCCCGGCGTTTTTGATTTTTCGTTTCTTCGTGCTTTCGACAGTCTGCCACCAAGAAATGATACCGGAAGGTATCTGACGTCGCATTTACATGTCCATCGTAACGGTATCCAAGTCCATGACCTGATCGTATACAGACAAATGTAATTGTGTCATTACTATCACGAATTCACACGCCACGTTGGCATGGTGTACCTACCTAATGGTGATGGTCTACAATCACCATAAACGGTATTATTGTAGATTGTAGTCCAGACTCACTTAAATTTACATTTTACGGTGGCACTAAAAAGTCAGTTAACGCGACACTATGCGGGCGGGAGTAATAAATTGACATAAGTAACATAGTAATAAGTTTTGTACCTAATATTAAAAAATATTCACGCGCGCACATTTATCCTTGGCTGAATATCTATTATTTCGGATTAAAGAAATTAAGCGAAAAATTTATTTACGAGTATACTCGTAATAATGCTACGTAGGTAGGTCTTCCGCTAGGCGGATAGACGATCGTGGGAAGTTATTGGCAGCAGGTAATACAAAACCCACCATCGTTTAGATACTTCGGAAAGGCGTCTTCCGGCAGAGATGATGTGTACCTCGTGAGTTTCTTGCCGGATTCTTCTCAACAGAGGTTTTTCCGAACCGGTGGTAGTTTTTTTGACATTCATAAGTGCTTGTTATAGCCTAAATTGAATAAAGATATTTTGACTTTGACTTTGATCTGGAATAATATTGTAGATTTCCTGGCTCCTGCGATAGCAGAAGATTGTAACTCTCTATTCTACCCTCTCTATTTCTATTGGGTACGGCTGAATCGCTTTTGACAAAACTTAGTTAATCATCATTAGATATTGTGATGAAGATGAGGGTAGTTTTTCGCCGCTACCGACGCCTGCGCTGAGTAGCCGAGCTACTAGAGCGCTGGCGTACAGGTTGCGGCTAGTATTCTGTTCGAGCTCTCCTTGAATAGGAATCACAGACTGGTTCGAAAAATGTCAGGCATTAATGTCTGCCCAGCGTGACCTGTGCGTCTTATTTAATAATTACCTATACCACAAAAATAGATAGGTAACTGTTAAACATGTGGATATGTTTGTAGAAAACTTTCATTTTAGGCTTGTCTAAGTAAGACGTCGTTTTGTGGAAAGGTCAATAAAAACAAGCCTGTTCTGGCTGTGACGGATAACATCTCAAATAAAACACGAAGCCTTTAGATAACACTCGATAATTATAATTAACTCTGTGTGCAAAGTTCGCGTGTTAAAGGACGTTAAACGTAACGAACATGCAACCAATTAAGTACCTACACTGAAAATACTGTAACCATGAAAGTGCTATGACCTCATACTTGGGCACGGTAATTACTGCTTTATAACAAATACGGACCATTTATGGGCATGAATAATACTATAATGAAAAAAGGAAATTGAATAACCTAACCATAAAAAGTTGGAAAACTCCCGACTTTATCACTTCAAGATCAATATCTCCAAAACGGCTGAACCAATTTTGATAAAACATGTCTAAGAACCGTCGATAGAAAAGCTGCTTTCAAATAAAAAAACCGCATTCAAACCGGTCCACCCGATTAAGAGCTACGGTGCCACAGACAGACACAGAACACAGATACACAGACACACATAGCCACAAAACAGATAGGTACCTATATACAGAAGCCAATCTCATGTATGTACTTCACTTTTCATACACTTACGCTCGGCGGTCGCTCTAGGTTAGAACAAAAAACTATTGTGGTAGTGGCACTTGTTGTTGAATTTATTGTTGAGAATGAAACGGCAAGAATGGAAATATAAATTAATATTAACTAAAATATTTTAATTTTAGTGAAAATACAAATGTCAAATTGAAATAGTAAGTAGGTACCCTACCTAGTTATTTGTCCGAAACTACAATAAGCGTTTTACAAAATAGGTATCACGCGTAGTCTTTGTACCGTTATTAAAAAGCTATTAGCTTTGTTACAGAACAATATATTTTTAACGATCCATCAACATAAACGAAGTATGTACTACCTTACGTTAATATGAATTAACGATTGAACTACACTTGGGAGCAAAGAAATCGAGCCACCCTTGCAAATTTTTACGTTTCCATGATAATACTTACGACCTAAAAAACATAGAAATCAACGTAATAATTGCAAGGGTGGCTCGATTTCTTTGCTCCCAAGTATATAATAGATATTGTAGCCATCTCATCCATCAGCAGCATACTAAACCGCTGCATATGTATTGTACCTATATTGTGAGCACACACATAAGTACTTACGAGTAGTACCGCCTTTTCCTCGTGGTCAAAATACCACAAACATTCCTCATGGGTCCACGGCATCCATGCCCAAAGGTCCCCAACCTCAGGTTATCAACCAATCGAATTACGGTCAAGGAGTTTAATTCATGAGCGACCATGGAACCCTTTCAAAGGAAAGGTCATTACGTTTTTCCTTGTTAATTATTGCGATATCACTATGACGGTTACTGTGAATGGTTCCATGTTGGCTCATCAATTAAAGTCCTTGACCGTACGCAGCAATCTGACACAAAAAAGTGTGCATAAAATATATGACACGGATCTATGGCTCAGGCCTGAAATATACGCTTTCCTAAAATGTATTTTTCGCAAAATGTCTGCTTTTCACATCGACATCTTATGGCACTAGACTGGCTGTTTGAAATAAAACGCGCGGCGCATCAATCAATAATATTACTTTGACACAAAAGCTGTCACGGACGTCAACAGACTAGGTATAGTGAACTGTTCACAAAACCACGCTGTGAACTGTTTTTGTGCGCCGTTTTGATGTAAGAAACGTGCAGTCTAGTACATAGATGTCAACGGCTTTTCAGAATGTCAACACGTCTTTTGCATAATGTCAGCTATTTAAAATTGCCTGTCTCTAAGAATTACAGTATTTGTATAATGATCGCTTTTCAGAAAGTGCTTATTCTCAAAATGTCTGCAACCTCAAAATATTCGCCTTCTTATAACGTTGGTATGTCTCCTCCAATCATGGTCTTCAGTCACTAAGGGGCTGTTTCACCATCCATTGATTAGCCTTAACCGACTGTTATGTATTTTATGTTTTTGCCAAATAAATGAATACTGAACTGAATACACAGGGCTCGCGGTAAGAATTAAATTAAAATTCTCACGCATACATAGGTGTGCTGACGAGCAAAAATAGAGGCTAAATGTTTATTATCCGACTGCGAAGAAGGAGCGTTATTTAATAATATACTATAAACGACCAATAGGTACTTGTTTTCAAGGATATTGGAATTACATATGAATTATTCAGAGGCGTCTTTACCTATAGTGCAGGGTGTGCGTTGCACACGGGCGCCGCAGTGTTGGGGGCGCCGGCCATGGCACTTTGTACCTATTCCATTTTGACCGCGCGCTTCCTAGATGGCGCTAAAGTTATAATTGCACACCGGCGCTACATGAGCTAAAGACGCCTCTGAATTATATTATATATATATGGGGATAATAGAATCACGTCCATACTGGAAGGAAATACATGATACAATATTTCTATTCCTTTTATCTTTCCGTGCCAGTGGCAAAAATACATACATGGAATGTGAAAATAACTTACGTCCGCTGTCCATGCTGTCTTTCTTCTCGGCCTTCACTTTCGTGGTGTCGTAGTTGAAGCAGGCTATAACAAAGAAAACAGTAGATTTTATTACAAAGCAGCGAAATTATAATTTTACGGCTAAGGTGCCATTTTTAGGGTTCCGTAGTCAACTAGGAGTTTCGCCATGTCTGTCCGACTGTCTGTCTGTCTGTCCGTCCGCGGCTAAGCTCAGAGACCGTTAGTACCAGAAAGCTGTAATTTGGCATGAATATATACGTATCAGTCACGCCGACCAAGTGGTAAAATAAAAAAAATAAAAAAGAATTTTTTTTAGGGTACCTTCCATAGACGCAAAGTGGGGGTGATTTTATTTTTCTAGACTAAATAACCTATAGTGTGGGTTGTCATTCGGGGGTTGCTAAGATGATTTTTCTATTGGTTTGTTTGCGAAATATTCAACTTTAAAGTGCAAATTTTCATTAAAATCGAGCGCCCCCCCCCCTCTAAAATCTAAAATGTTGGGTGGAAAAATTTGAACAAATTCAAAATGGTAGTAATATATCAAATTTAAAAGGAAAATTATAGCGGCTACGATTGCTTGAGAATTATTAAGTAGTTTAAGAGTAAATAGCAGCCTAAGACATAAAACATACCCTATCTTGGGCGTTTTCCATCACCGAAAAGCTCAAATGTCAAATATAATTTATAAGTTCCGATTTCCGTTGGTCGGATGACATCTGGCAGGCGGTTGGTAAACTGTGGATGAGACTTGCACAGGACTGGACAAAGTGGCGTGAAAATGAAGAGGTCTTTACTCAGCAGTGGGTGGATATGGGCTAATTTGATTTGATTGATTGATAAGTTTCGAAAATCTCAGAGAAACAGTCAACTGCAGAGAAAGGTACCTAACCCCTATGCATGTTTGTATCTATGTGGGTCACCTTTCTCTACAGCTGACTGTACAAGTCCAGTTTCGAGCCCACGACCCTCTACTTTAGAGGCCATCAATTCATTAGGCTACCATAGGTTTTAAGGCTAAAATATAGCCTCTAGCCTAGGTAGAAAATTCAAAGACTCCCATCGATCAACGATTAGTACTAATCGTTGGTCGAAGAAGACTCCATTATTTTTAAAAGTCGCTGAACTAATCTTGTTCAGATTGACGAGGACGATCTATGTTTTAATTTTATGCTCGTATTACAGGCCACACCCGGTATAGTAGCCTCATACGGCCTGCATTTCCTATCCGCCGCGGTGACTCTTTCCTGTCGGGTCAAGGTATTTCCGACGTTCTGGCTTCTGGCCTTGGAGCTACGTCTACTTTACCTACTTACTCTTAGACACTGCAAAATAAATTGGAATAACCTAGATAGATATGAATTTTAGGGTTTTGATACTTACCTCAAAAGGGAATAGTTGTGCTAAAAAAGCTTTTATACCCGACTGCGAAGAAGTGACCCGTATGTATGTATGTGTATTCCTGTCCTCTCGTATCTATTCAACGGCTGAACCGATTTTGATAAATGATACGTCATTGGATTCGTCTTGATGACGCGAGTGACAGTGGGTAGGTACTTGCATGAAATTCTTGAAAAATCAAAATGGCGGATTTTTGGCGTCAAATAGTGAGTTTAAAAAAAATTCAATTGTATCGAATGAAAGCTAATAATAATAAAAAAATAATCTACTATTTTCACAGAAAATAAATATTATAAAAGTGTGAAATAAAACAATAAATAAAAAAAACCCCGACTGCCTAAAGTACTAAAAAGAAGAAAACAAGTCTAGTGGGCTAGAACTCTGTTAAGTAGCTAACTTAACAAAAGTTCAACAGTCGGGACCTCAAATCGTGACCAGCTCAAAAATTCTTAGTACCTGCCTAATGTGTCCCAACTGTTGAACTTTAAGTTAAGTAGCACTTTGAACAGTAAGCTAATTATTTTGTTTTTATTTTATAGTCATGTAATCAAACAATTTACAATATAAGAGCATTCACGAAAAGGAATTCTAGTTGGGAATTCGGTTATTGTCCAGAGGAGTAGAGACACGTTATACAATACATGCATGATATACTATACACGTTATACTATAGGTACCTACATACATAATATACTATTACTTACTTTCAATAAAACTGTCACAGACGACTTCCTATGATCACGACAGGGTTTACTGTGTCGGCACAGACAATAACTGTCACACGCTTGTAGAAAATCGATCAGCGATAACACACTCTGTTAATAATATATGTCTAGTGTCTGGCCTAGGCTACGTTACTAAAATAAGTAATATTTTAGTCTGCTTGAGTCGAGATAAGGTAATAAAGTGAGACGATGAGCTGCAGTGAGGCAGACATCGCCGAGTAACCTTGCTCCAAACACGGAGTTCGGATGTGAGCTAATTTAAAACTTAACGTTTGTAAACAGTTTGTCATTTGTTATTTAAGGACAAGTCAATGTTGTGCAACCTACTGTCAAGCTCAAACGTAGCTTCACACTTGGCACTTTGTCGCAGTTAGCCAGGACAATATGACATGACTACAAGGCACTAAAGTGTTCAGCTGTTTTAAACTTGATTAGTACCTTCTCATGTATAAAAAGATAACTACGACAAAAAATTAGAAAAAAAATGTCTAATGTTCCCAAAAGTCAACAAATTTCAGTTTTAAATAGCTGTTTCGAAAGATGCTTAAACGATTTTTCCTGAAACAGTATGCTAACAGTCATTATCGAATTTAGCAAATACTTATATCGGCGGTCAGAATACTTACTGGAATTTTTTATAGCTCCTAAACGATGATAAATATGTGTTTACCCACGTGATACAATGTACGTCATACATATATTCAACATTAGGTAGCTATATTATACTTTTGTCATCTAGACCGACACACTGAGTCACTAGGATCAGTATACGTAAGAGTGAGGGCGGTGACTCGACCTTGAGTTGCCTTATTGTGTTAATGTCGGTGCTTAGGTATACCACAATAAACCTGGCACTAACTGTTTTATTTTCTATACATAAAAATATGAGTCGGTACCATCAGCAAAATAATGGTGGTCTACCACCCTATAGTTGATAATCGTTTGCATGTCATAAAGTTTTAGCTACTAGTAGGCCTTAGTTTTGAAGTCACTCAAGTTATGTTACAAGCAACATTTTTTTTGTTACTGTTAGCAAATCTTTTTTCAGTGTTCCATACCTATTTATATTTTACAGGGATTCAATAAAGCATAAGGCAACATCACTAACGCGTGACAGCCAGCTCAAATCCCATATTAATTATGAACACCCATTTTATCGTCAATCACCGCTAACATTCATCAACTATAATCTATACTTAAATAGAGGTGCCTACATATTATACTACCCAAAAGAAAATAGGGGCCACGTGAGTTTCAATCATCATCATCATATTAGCCGTAGGACGTCCACTGTTGGACAAAGAGCTCCGCCATAGAGCATCATTCATAAAACGAAAATACAAATATAAGATGCCAAATGAAATATAAGATGAAAATACAAATATGGTATGCAATTCTTTATAACACCCCCTTATTTTTACAAGGAATTTGATTCAATACATCAGTAAAGTTTCGGTTAACACGCATTCACAACCTCATTAAAATAAGCGGTCGATATAGTCTAATCTAATGGATCTAGGACGCGTATTGAACGCGTTTTGCCCATGGCAATCGTCATTAGGGGGCAAAATTCGATTTGTATAATTATGATAACAAATGCCATGACGACCAACATGTATTTATTGATTATACCTATATAATTTTGCATAATAATAACGATATAATACTAAGGACGACAAGAATTTTGATTAATAATTTCGCATTTTTCACTAGCTCAGTTAGTTAAAGAAGTACCTACCTACAGACACCAGCATTAATATTTGCCACAGCAGAGCGTGTAAATTAAATATCTGGCTCTAAAAATAGAGTCGTATCAGATTTTTATGCACGCTTTCTTGTGTCATATTATATTGGTGTTGGTTGATGCCTGTACATTAAACATTTAAAAGTAAAACAGGTACAGCAAAATACAAACCTGGTGGTAAGAGCAAGCACACATGTAAACGCTTGTAACATCAGTAATTTTATAACTTGTGACTTTCTCTAGGCAAAAATTGCAAAAAGTAAAAAATAATCACAGAAACGTCTATAAACTTCTTTAAAACACGAAAATTTTACTGTAATTATAATCATTAGCAATACTTAATCCTTAGAAACTGACTCAGGTAGTGATAGATAATTGTACGTTTATAAATGTTAAAATAGAGCCGGCTAATCCGGCTAATAGCGCTACAAATTCAAAATTTTAAAACTTACCCGCCATTGAGGCGCTGCTCATTCTTCCGCGTGTGAAATCAATTTTGGATAATTTTTAATTAACTTTATCAAATAAAATGTACAACAGTCGAGATTAGAACAATTTATGACTATGTATGACACTGCTATGAAGCAAAAAGTTTGTTTCTTAGATTATTTTTTGGGTAACTTAGGCAACGCATCAGATCGAAACAAGGAGGTGGATCATAAAAGAAAATGTAGCGTGACTAATTCAATTAATAATTTTATACGATTCATTGCCATGCTAATCACTTTTATTGCGACACAGAAGAAAGTTTTTCTTTTAATTCTTTACTGTTGTTAGAATCCCAACAACAAAATGTACGGGAGCAATGAACGTTTTTAAAGTCGTTTTTTGAACGCAGCCTTATATATAGTCTGTTTCCACCAAGCAACAGCCACGTGCAGCCACATTGCAACTTTAATTTGAGTAGCACAAAAGTAATTAGAACCGTGTAATGTCCTCAATAACTAGCGTACTACAGTAAACCAACTTTAAAATGAAAATCAAAACTGGTTCGTCAAGCTGTATGGATATAGACTCCTTTGTCTCTTGCGGAGGGCAACAAAAAAGTCACATTTGACGTATGAGTTGAGATGACGTTTATTATTCTGATTCCCGTACGGTGAGGTTATGTTATGATTATGTTACTTACATGTTACTTATGACTCGTTTTGGTTTATTCTTTGGTATTGAATTTAGCTAAACACGGTTAAAACTTATTTGTTTGATTTAAGGACTTATCCATTATATTTGGCAGTATTTTTAATGCTGTAGGGAATACCAACGCGTTTATATGGTTAGTGTTTTAATACACGGCTTTCCACTGTTTTAATGTACATTACTTTAAGTAATACATAATAAAACCTGACTTTAAGTAATTTAAGTTCTTATATTTTTTTACAGCGCTATGGCACCTGGCAAGAAGGGCAACACTCGTGGTAAGCGATCAAACCATCACACTGAAAAAGATTATGCAGAGAAAATGAATGAGTTAACCGTTGATTCCTCTGAAGACAGTGATGACGGCAGTTCCGATGGAGAAGGTACAGAAGCTTCATTCACTGTAGCCATGTGGGATTTGAACCATTGTGACCCCAAGAAATGCTCTGGAAGAAAACTACTTCGACACAAAATTATAAAAAATTTAAAGCTTGGGCAAAGATTTCCAGGCTTAGTACTGTCACCAGTTGGTACGCAATGTGTCAGTCCAAACGACAAGGACATCATAGAAAAATCTGGATTAGCTGTCATTGACTGTTCATGGGCTAAAATTGATGAAACTCCATTCAGTCGGATGAAATCTCCTCATCCAAGACTATTGCCATTTCTAGTAGCAGCTAACCCTATAAACTACGGCAAACCATATCAGCTGAGCTGCGTAGAAGCATTAGCAGCAGCTATGTTTATAACTGGACATGAAGCGGAAGCTAAATTTTATTTATCGAAGTTCTCTTGGGGACACTCCTTCCTGGAACTAAATATGGAAGCGTTGGATTTATATGCCGCTTGTACAGATAGTAAGAGTGTTCTAGAAGCGCAGGCTAAGTATCTAGAATCTGCACAGAAAGAACAAGACACGAGGGAAATGTGGCCGCCCAGTGAAAGTGAATCTGAATCTGATAGTTAACAAATAACAATTAAATATTTTCTTCATATTATTTATAAATGTTGATCATTATGTTACTTATTATATTGTAAGTATATCATATATAAATAACTCAATTTTTTTACCTTAAGTAGTACTTACGTCTGAAGAATCACAAGGGATGATATTCTAGTTTAAGGGATGCGCAATCAACTAAACCAATTTTATTAAATTTATTTATCTAATTTGTGATTGCGAACAACATAATTTAGTACAAGGACTAGTAATCATGTTACCAACGCCATCTAACTGTACATGCTCGCACTAAGTTGCTTGAGCATCCTATGTTGTATGGAATGGTTGTCTAAAATCCGCTAGGTGGCATTTCTGGCTTGTGCCTTGTGTATTAAAATAATAATTAATCATAATAATATGAAATAAGTTTTAAGATGGATTTAGTTTTTGAATATTACATTTATTTCAAACATCGAAACTTAAGTACCTAAATAAAGGCGGCCTGAGCAGCGCGTTGACGCAGAAAAATAACAGAGGGCGCTAGTAGTAGTGAAATAGGCATTGTAATAAAGACTATTAGAATAAAGATTTCAACCAAACAAACTTACAAATGAATCTTCATTATCCACTATTACCTCTCATATTTATTTCATTTTCTAGGTTTTTTTCTACCAAATAATGGCAAAACAGATATAGATATCTACAAGTATAGATAGTACAGTACTATCAACATTGTCCTTTTAGACCAGAAGATGGTGACACAAAATATGAGATCACTTGTACCAGTATGGCGGTTCTTCAGGGGTCTAATTACGGAATGACAAAAAAGAAAATGATGGTCATAGCGCTGCATCCCAATCGCGTGGGCGTTAATCGAACGTGTCGAATAAATAACGAGTGTCGAACGATTAGTTCCACAAAAATGCTTGTATTTTCTGATAGTCGTTAAAAAAAGATGTAGGCGGTAGCGTAATGCCATACTTCTCCGGTGTGACTTACAGCCCGCCATACCGACGCGAATACATTAATTAAAAAAAAACAATTCAAACATTTGTACCAGGCAAATTTTTGCGCAGCTAATCATCGTCGAGTAGCCATTCACGGCAATCACCTTGCCATACTTTTCCGACGGTTCCCAATGGCCGCAATACCGCCGCAAAGGAGTAAAATTTTTTTTTTGCAAAACCTGTGCATGTTGGCGATCCCTGGTCTAGGGCATCAAATAGTCTCATTCCGGCACTGCACGTTACACAACAACACAACAGGTCATCTAAACTAGGTACATAAATATGCTAAGTTTACCACAAACAAAATGATAGTCATCTTCTTCATTTTCACCTATTACATCTGTATGTCATCTCTTTGCTACTGTAGCACCACCTAGCACGTAAATTTGACACTTATCGATGGATACTTTTGCATACACAGAGATTGTTATGATGTGATTTTCACTCAGTCAAAATACCACGCACAGGACTTATCACGCTAACATACACGAGTAATATTTACCTCGACGTTTCGGTAACATTACAGTGGCCGTGGTCACGAGTAGGCCACTGTAATGTTGCCGAAACGTCGAGGTAAATATTACTCGTGTGTGTTAGCGCGATAAGTCCTGTGCGTGGTATTTTGACTAAAGAGATTGTTCTCCTTCCCTCTATACAAACAATTATAGTGGTGAATATAGTAGCTGAGTTCTTCAACCTCTTTATAGGTACTAATACTCTTTGTTACTTTATTTCACTTGCAGTACTGTACTGGCAGCAGAAATTATACCAGCCTATGATAACAGCTGTAGCTGACAACGTCATAACATTTTCCAAGATGCTATGTTGAGTTTATTGTAAATAGTTAATTTATTTATTTGTTTATAATTAGTTAGGATAAGTAGGAGATTATTAAATGATTTTGGTTCATGGCACATCTGGAACACCAAAATCTGCAAGTTTAAAAAGAAGCCACTAGCCTAAAGGCTGACCGTTGAACCGTAAGAACTTATTGCGTTACTATTTTTAACTTTTAATTGCCGCGGGCCATTTCTTACGAATAAGTATAAGTGAGGCTGATATAACGCTCAAATAATGTCCTTTTTGTGGTTCCGTACCCTAAGGGTAAAAACGGGACCCTATTACTAAAACTCCACTGTCCGTCTGTCTGTCTGATAGCTAGACAGCTGAAATTTTCACAGATGATGTAGGTACCTATTTCTGTTGTTGCTATAACAACAAATACTAAAAACAGAATAAAGTAAATATTTTAGGGGGCTCCCATACAACAAACGTGATTTTGTTCGATATTAAATTTGATTAATTATATTCATCAAAGGATAGACCTTGAAATATTCACAGAATATTTAGTTGTATATCGAAAATACAAACTGAAATATAGATGCATAGAAAAATCATAAAAATAAGACCAACTTGAACGAATGAGGGCTATCGTTTTTTGTCTCACTAGATGGCGCACTGTAGCGTGAGGTTTTTAAGTATGGCTTTCAAAGTCTGTTATTACAGGCGTGAAAACAAAGTTTAGATTAAAATCATATTTAATACACCTTAAAACCGTACCATAAAAATATCGAGCATGCCACAGTGTTGCATAGTCCCCGTTTTGTTCGGATAAAAGGGAGGACAAAGGTTTCTGAAAGACAAAACTGTCTCAAAACACAGACATTCATTGCCCCGGAACGCATATTTGCTATAATTAATTTCAGATATTGCAAAATATTCACTTAATACACCCGCCTCACTAAAAACTATCTATTAGACATTTCGGAGACCTCACGCTACACTAGCGCCTCTAGTGGCGAATTCATACGCGATAGCCCTCATTAGCGGAGCCATAGTTGTGCTGTGCCATAGGACACTTTCCAAAATTGAGGAATTTTTCATATAGGAAAATTTCGAACACTTCACTTCGGCATTGAAACGTTCCGTTTCTTTCCGGTCCTTCCGGCCCTAGAAATAGAGTCATATCAGATATTTATGCATGCTTGTTGTGTCAGAATCTGACACCTTCACTTCCTTGACACGCCGACCCTTAGGTAAAGATGTGCAAGTATTGTATGTACTTATGTAAACTTTTTATCAGACATACTTGATACCAGATATTGGTGCTGGTGACTTACCATAAAAAGTTTACATACATAAAATACTTGCATATCTTTACCTAAGGGTCGGCGACATACGGCTCGCGACTGTTTTTAATATATAACTAGCTGTTACTCGTGACTCCGTGCAGGTGCATTCATTTGCAGGTGGTAGGACCTTGTGCAAGGTCCGCCCGGATTGCTACAACCATCTTGCTCGCTAATCATGCCGTGAAGCAGCAGTGCTTGCACTGTCGTGTTTCGGCGTGGAGAGTAAGACAGCCGGTGAAATTACTGGCACTTGAGGTATCCCATCTTATGCCTCTAGGTTGGCAACGCATCTGCAATACCCCTGGTGTTGCAGATGTTTATGGGCGGTAGTGATCTCTCACCATCAGGAGACCCACTTGCTCGTTTGCCTTCCAGTCGAAAAAAAAAAATCTCGTCAGATCTACCGAATATACACAAAAAAATCATAAAAATTTGGTCAATCCGTTTCGGCGGAGTTTGGTCACACTGTGACACGAGAATTTTATATATTAGAAGACTAGCTTTTGCCCGCGACTTCGTCCGCGTGGAATAGTAACTTTGGGAAGTATTTAAAATTTATTTAGGATCCCTATTTTGCCAATAATAGCACATATAAACTTCTACGGTTTACTGAAAATAATCTATTTTAAAACATTGCGATAGGTACCTATAAACTTTTTTTTTTTGTTCTTCCATCCATCCATGTTCTTTGGTAAAACATAAATATTTTGCGGGAAACCACATTTTACCAATACGACGTGTATTCTACCCTGTCAACATAAAAGGACTAAGTACTTAATTCTTCATAGTGAACTCTTGACACCTTACGTCCTTTATTGTAAATTAGGAGGGTAGGATTATAATTAAGACGCCATTTTTACTAAGCATAGCTACACATATTTCCGATAAATATACTTATAGTAATTTGTTTGAAATTCCTTAAGAACTTTCATCCCCATATTTTCAAGTAAACAGGTCGAAATTTGAAAGCGCCGGAACAAATGTTTTTTAGGGTTCCGTAGCTGAAAAGGAAAAAATGGAACCCTTATAGGATCACTTTGCTGTACGTCCGTCCGTCTGTCTGTCAAGACCCTTTATCTCCTAAACGCGCGGAGTATCGGTATCGAGTTGAAATTGAAACCGTAAACTCAGGTCAATAGTCCCGAAAGCTGTGAAAAATCAAACTTCTAAGTCAAGGCAATCAAAAGCTACAGTCATTAAAAAGGTATTTCCATGTAAATCGCCTTAACAGAAAAAGTTATAGGGTACTTCCAGAAAAATAATTGTAATAATTGTATTTTTTTCTATGTGTATCTGTTTTCTGTATCGCTTACTATGTCTGGTGTACAATAAAGAGTCTTTGTATTGTAGGTATTGTAAATAAGAAAAATCTGAAAATTATAATTTTTCATGTCTGACTGTCTATGTCAATAAGCCATCTAAAATGACCCCACATTGCGAACATTTTGCTTGAGCTTAGAAGGCTCTCTGCTCTCCGCTGCTGTTAGGATCTCCTCTACTAACATCACCTCTCGCAGGTAAAATTTTTTGAACAAATATCTATTTATCGCTTATCACGTGCCCAAATGCCAAGTTTCATAAAGAACCATCGATTTATCTTCGACAATGACGATCTTTCATATAAACTTTCATCCCCTATTTCACCCCCTCACAGGAAGAGTTTTAAAAAACGCGCGAATAAATATCTATTTATTTCTTATCACGTGCCGAAATGGCAAGTTTATCATCGATAATGACGACCTTCCATATAAATTTTCATTCCCTAAGCTATTTCACCCCCTCGCAGGTCGAATTTTCAAAAAAGCTCAAACAAATATCGATTTATTTCTTATTAAGTGCCTAAATGCCAAGTTTCATGGTTTTATCTTCGACAGCGACGAACTTCCACCTTATTAACTTGCATCCCCTATTTCAACCCCTTAAAGCCTCTTTTTTGCGATAAAAGATAGCCTATAGTCTTTCTAAGGTCTATTCTATCTCTGTACCAAATTTCATCAAAATCGGTTCAGCGGTTTAGGCGTGAAAGCGTAACAGACAGACAGACAGACAGAGTTACTTTCGCATTTATAATATTAAGTATTCTTATTAAGTGCCTAAATGCCAAGTTTCATGGTTTTATCTTCGACAGCGACGAACTTCCACTTATTAACTTTCATCCCCTATTTCAACCTTAAAGCCTCCTTTTCGCGATAAAAGATAGCCTATGTTCTTTCCCAAGGTCTATTCTATCTCTGTACCAAATTTCATCAAAATCGGTTCAGCGGTTTAGGCGTGAAAGCGTAACAGACAGACAGACAGACAGACAGACAGACAGAGTTACTTTCGCATTTATAATATTAGTATGGATTAGACATATGCTGTCATACATTTAATTCGGATTACTATTTCAGCAGACGGATGGGCAGGGCAAGTTTGACCGGGCCGGAACACCCTATAGGTCAAAGATTTCGTATAGCTGTTGACAAATATGTCTGTTGACTTGACATTGATATCTTCATCTTGTAGAAAACATTGCGACGAAAAACCTTACCAGGCATTCATTTGTTCCCCTTACTTTAAATATAGATTGTAAACAATATGTTTTGTTTTAGGTGAACTTCACTTTGCGATGCCCAAAGTAGGTAAGTCCATGATGACCCCAAAAGAATTAGTGGCATTTAATCTAAATATCAGGTACGCGCTTTATTTAAAATTGTAATGTATTTGCGTCATAGAAAAGCAATTTCTACCTGAAATATGAAGCCGCAGCGGCAAGGATTTAATTTAAACCGAAGCTCTACTTCCCGTGAATCAGAAAGTATGTCAGATTGGGAATGGTGGGAGCAAATGATAACAAAGGCTTCTCAACAAAACAAAATACATGGAGATAGATACATAAGCGCAGAAGAAAGAACACTTCTCGAAAGACAGTCTTCTGTAGTTAGAGCACAATATGATATGGCTAAGCATGAACTACTGTCTAATAGCAGTATAAGTGTTATTCAAAATTTTGACATAAAACTACGAAACAGCGGCAAACATAATGGGAAACCAAAAATAATACAAGGCAATTTGACACTGACGAATGCGCCTGATAAAGGAGGCTCAAAAATGCTCAACGAATGCTGTAGTTATTGTAATTTGACTACTGCCCACGTTAATGAGCTTACTAAAGGACAACGTCATCGATTAGGTGTCGCACATAACATGTTAGAACGTACCGGCCGTGTAGAGTCGAGCTCAAAGTCTAGCGCAATACCACGTAATAAGGTCGATAAACGCAAAAGCGGAAGAGCTGATCGACTGAAAGCTAAACCTGTTTGTTCGGACACAATGACCAGTAATTTAACGGGTGAGCTTCAGACAATGATGGTTAAGTTACGACCAGAAAAAGCGAGATTAATGAAAGATTCTACAATAATTGATAAAATGGCGTTCAAATCAAAGAAGATTGTTAAAAAACAGCAGCAGAACACAGAACCAACGATTTTGCCTTTAAGACAGCGAAACCTGGAACTTGAAGCTATAGGACCTGTTCCTCCGTCTCAGAATGTCGTATTTTCAGAAAAAGAGTTGAATAACTCAAATTACGATTCTTGGTATAGTTGGCGACAAGGCCACCAAGAAGGAAATAAATTGATTTCTCTTGAAAAAATAGCACAACAGCCAAAGTTTCAGCAGAAATCTGGAACTGCGTCGGAACAATCGACAAACTTTTTACAACTTCAAGTAGATTCTAGACCTCCAGATATAACAAAAAAATACAGAGAAACGGTTCAAAAACCAAACAGAAAAAAAGGGAAGCCAAGGTATCCTGAGAGAAAAGAAAGAACAGAAACCCGAAGATGTATAGAACTAAATAAAACTAAAAGTGTAGAATCTACTGAAAATTCAACACTCAGAGAAGAGTATATTAACTATGATAAAAATAAAGTAGTACGGCAAGCTGCAGAAATAAAATCGTCATTAGCATTGAATATTGAATGCAACGATAATAACTCGTTACTTTGGAGACAATCTCAACCTGAAACACGGCAGCATGAAATGGGAATAAACTATGATCAAATACGGAAAAAAGAGCATGTATTAAAGCGGTGCTCTTGTGAACTAAAATTATATTGTAACCAATCAGAATCAGAATCCATGATAATAAATGTTCTTAACCCTACTAAGGAAAATGTTAGTTCTGAACTACTAAGTAGCCTGTTTGAGAGTAATGATTTCATCGCAAAACGTAACAGACGTGAAGACACATCAATAAAAACGGATTTAAATGACTTTACGTCAATATCAGTAATGAGAGCTATTTCCAAAGAAGCACAGACTTGTTTAAATATAAAAGAGGACGAATATATATCAGCATCAAGTAATTTACTGGTAAAACCTGCAATAGCTAATTTTCACGAAGTTTGTGAAAAATCAGTGATTTGTTTGAACTTGGAGGTTGCTAGCAGTAAGAGTTATGAGAGTCAAAAGGCATTTCACCTGTTTGACAAGAGCACAAATCCAAATGACGAAGTAGATCAAAAAAGACTTTATGTTAATGACAGTCAGTCAACGATTAGAAATATTCGTAGAGAACATAGAGATAACATATTCGCAGATAACAGGTCACCGTCAATGATTAATATTTCATCCTTATCACTATTACATTGTCAGCAAGTAAGAAAATTGCCAAGAATGGAAGCCTCTATTAGCGCTGATATCAAAACTAGCAGTAACTTATTCAATTTCAAAAATATGTCAGCTGTAAGCTTTATATTAAGTTCCGTTACTATAACAGATAATATTCGACCCCCCGTATGTCAAAGAAATAGAGTAATTATTCCAACCAGTTCAGACTTCTCAGAATACTTACGAATACCAAAAACACAACCTACAACGGATTCTGTTTTAAAATCGTCATCGAAAATTAGTTTATTTCAATCAGATTCAATTCCTAACTTTCTTGGGATACGACGATCAAATAAATTATTAATTAAAAATTCTTTAAATAGCACTTCAACTTGCTGTTTAGATCAAACCGATGATGTATTTGTTTATTTAGATAGCCAGAGTGTATTAAGAATGTCAAGGTCTCAGTTATTAGGTAATATTGAAATCACCCAAAGCAAAAGGCGAACTCTAAGAAAATCACCAGGCAAAAATGATTTGGAAAAAAATGTCCCACGTTCGCAGTTTAGCCGATCTTTTTGTACTATGAATGTGCGAATTCCAGTCCAAGACATTACTTCCCCTAAACACGCAAGAGATAACAATAAATACGACGAGGAAGAACCTAGATTATCTGTGCTGTATGTGAAAGACCTCGCTACTCGACCAAAAAACCTAACCCAACCCAACGAGCGAGCCATCAAATCAAGTAAATCTCAAAAACACACGGGTTCAAATTTAAAAAAAGTAAAATTCAAAAAGAATGACCGTGCTCGCGTATCTAAATGTACCATACTTGAAAAGTCAAACATACAAAAGGGTTTTACTACTCTATATAAACAAGAATCACCATTGAAATTGGTTAGACGAAAGCATAGTAAATCCTTTACAAAACAATTATCAACCGATTGTTTTCCAAATTCAACACAGGAAGCCCAAATTGAAACTAAATTGGATTTGAATACCGAATTATTCAAAGATATCTTGTCTTGGCCAACGTCGTATCCCATAACGTCTGGAAGCAAACACCACAATTACAGCCAGCATAAAGATCCAAAAGTAGATAATGAAAATGCAATCAGAATTTCACGTGGTAGTAAAATGTTATATCAGGAAGATGGAGTTACAAGTACCGAGAACGAAACTGGAATACCAGTGAAAACCGGTCATGTTAAGAGTCAGACCCGATTGCGGCTTTATAAAAATAAACTTAACATAGACAGAAGTTTACCAAAATTAAAAAGTGAAACAAGAACTAACAAGGGTTTGAAGTCTGTCATAAGCAAGTGTGTAAAAACCATTAAGAGTATGACTAATAAGAAGACATCAATAGCAGTAAATACAAATATGTCAGCAGGAAATTGTTATTCCAAATGCAAACAGTGGGAGGAAAGTTGTTATTTTTGCACGGTATCGCGTGAAGCACCAGAAATAAACAAATTAAGCACTAATTCAAAGAGAATGTCAAATGTTGAGCATATGGAGTTAAAAGATGACGATAATTTGAAAAGATGTTCTGGAACTTTGCATTTTTCCAAGAATAGCAAAGCACAAGATACCTCCGCCATAAATAAAACATACAAACAGAAATTAGATAGTGAACTCAGTCCACAATTTACAGGAAAGACAAAAATAATTTACTTAAATCCTGCTAGTTATATTTATAGAACATGTGATAGCTACAGTAAACAAAGTACAAAAAAACAAAGACTATTAGATACTGAAACTGAAGACAGCAAGTTTTCAACAGTTTCAACGATTACATCTCATCATCGCCCTCTTTGCAAGTCAAAATCAATCGAATTTAATAAATCAAAACGTCAACATGAAGTTCCACGAGAAATCGAAACAATATTTCCTTTAGCGCGCACCAACTTTCAAAAAAGTAGAAGTGAAATAATCTTATTAGAAAACAATGATGTTAAGGGTCGAAGCAGAGACAATTTAAATATTCCTAACTATAGTCAAGAAATTGAATTCTATTCGGTAAGCAACAAAAGTCGACCCTTAAAGAAAATAAATGAACATAACGTTAACAAAGTCAAACCTGTCAAACAAAACGTTAACAAAGGCAATGAATATTCAATAAAGTCACTTTTGAGTAGTCCCAGTAATTTTAAAAGGTTTATAATCCGTTGTTCGACACTTTTTAGGCGAAACATTAAGACACAGGCGACAGTCAAACTAACGGCAGTTAAAACCAAAGTAAATGAAAATGATAGCAAACAATTTCACAAGGAAACAGAAACTTCTTTGAAACTACATCACAAACAAATAAAAGTGCAAGATAATTTAAAAAAAATTAAAAGTGGTCGTCGTCATAAAGAATTTGATTGTATGTCAGGTTCAGAAAAATGTAACAGTCTTAAAATGACCACAGCATGCCGAAAAGATAAACTCGATAAGAGAAAGCTAAAAGAATCTGCCCAAAACAAAGTAACTAATTCGGTAGATGCTAATTCGTTTATTTCAAACATTTCAAATAATGTACAAATTAAAAATAGTTCGCATCCTAGCAATTACTACAGACAAGAGAAATTATATTGTGGATATGCTCAATTGCATTCCAATAAAGTTGTTAACAAAAACAAAGTTCGGTTGTTAAGAGATTCAGTACATAAAAATTTAGCGTTACCACGACTTCGTTGTCTAAATGATAAAACTCAGCCGAAAAAATCCGTAAATTTCAAAAAAACAAATTGCCAGGTCATGAAAAGAGATGTAGGGACAAATTGTATTTGTAAAAAGAAATTCAAAAATAAAACAAAATGGGTTCAAGCGGAATTACGGGATGAGAAGACCGTTCTTATGATGTCAGGGGACAGAAAAAAATATACGCCGCAGTGTGGAACAAGTGATCGAATGAGATCAGCACGGAATAAATGTGAAAAAGAAACAAAGAAAAAAAAATGTGGATATACATTTGGGATTAAGAAAGACGAAGCAGACAATAGCTCACTTACCAAGGAATATGTTGCAAAAGTCCCACATGCCAAAAAAGAAATGAAAATAAAGCATACGATCACAACTAAATGCAAAAATTTTTGGAAGATAAATAAGCCTCATAATGAACAAGCATTTGAGGAGACGTACCCGTGTTATAGATATGTTGATTGCAAACCAACAGGCAAGGAAAAGAAAAGCAAAATAAAACGATTGGATTTACACAATGAAAGTAAAGTGAAATGCACACAAACTCCACCTAAAGTCAAAAAACCGAAGTGCACTAAAGCTGCAGTAAAAACGGCTGTTAAGGCCTTGCAGGTAGATAGTGAAAAGCTTTTAAAAGTATTCGGTAAAGTAAATCACATAAAGTTTTCTATTAAACCCAAAGAATTAACTACATTAGCATTAAAAAGCGATGGTAAAAAAAACGAAGCTACGAACTGTGACAAGGTCAAACAAAAAAACAAGTATGTTAAAACTGTGGACGCGGATCTTTTTATATGCAGTAAAAGTACAAGTACTGATAATCTTATTCGAGCAAAATTACCTGCTAAGCGGAAAGTAGTGAAAAGGACTGCAAGGGTTAAGAAAGCTGAAACGTATCCATCGTCAGTAAATAACGAGAACGATATTTGTACATATATTAAAAATGAGATGAAAACTGATGTTGGAAGACCTGCTAAGCTAAAACATCAAAAAAATACTGTAAGCGCTATAGAAGCTTTATTACTACACGAGCCTGCTAAGATTAACGATTTTGATTTTTACCCATGGCGTGGAACTACAATTTCAGTAAAGAAAACTCAACCAAAGATTGCTAAACAAAAGAAAGAGAAAACTAAAAAAAAAGCTAAGAAGTGTATATCGTCACACAAGTATTTCAAGAATAGGGATAAAGATGTATGGTCAGTTTCAAGTACAAGTACTCCTAAAAAATTGGCAGTGAAGACATTTGCCAAGCAAAAGCAAAAAAAAAAGAATGCAAAAACTAAGACAGGTCTATCATTAAATAAGGCTGTTATGACTCAAGACATCCTTGTTTCTTCATGTTGTACAAATACGACTCCCAGTATTGATAAGAATATTGGTATTAAGGTATATGCTAAACATAAACAAGAGAGAAATACTGCAAAAGGTAGAAAAGCTTTACCGTCCAATAAAGCTGTTGAGACTAAGAGTGTCTGTGTTTCTTCTCGTAGCACAAACACAACTACAAGTTGTGATAAGAAAGTTGAAGCTAAAATAAAAAAGAAAAAACAAGATGCTAAAAGAGCCGTATCGTGTCCGCGTTGTCCACGCACTTCGAAAGAAAAGACTGCTGCTCACCATAAACAACCACATTCAGATTCTATTAAATGCACACAAACTAAAAACAAGAACAAGGCAAAGCAAATAAATACTACACTTGAAGAAAGAATCGCTAATCAATATAAAGGTAGGACGAAAATATGTACAACTGAGGACAAGCAAACAAGTGCCTCAAGTAAATGTATGCCACCACTAAATCCAGATGCTCCGGCCAAGTATCCGACAATGATGACGGCAAATAGAACCAAACAAATCTGTTGTGCTTTTTTTACATCTGGAGCCTGGCGTAATAGTAGAGCAGCTATTTCACAAAACAATCAAGCTTCTGCAGCATGTGTCGACAAACCGCTACAAACAAATCTTCAAATCATGACAGCTCATGGAATAACATGCAATATGGAGAAACAAAAAAATTCTAGGAAATCTAAATATGTGAATGCGGTTTCAAAGGAGAAAGCGTTAAAACAAGAGGTAAAAATACCATTATCAAAGTCAAGCCCATGTTGTATTTGTGGAAATGCAATTTGTGAGGACTGTAAGGTTATTATTTTAAATAATAGCGTCGAAAGAGGACAGAAAGGGAAGAAATCGATAAAGTTTAAGAACATAGGCGAAGGAGATAGTAAGAAGATCAATGATTTTAAAGGTAACACGAAACCGACTGCATCAAAAAATATAAGTGTTAAAGTGGTCAGTCCAGATATTAAGAAAAAAACACAACAAACAAAAAATAAACGATTAGTGAAAGAGGCAAAAAAGATGAAAAAATCAAGTACACAAACGTCTACGTACTCAGTGAAAGAAGCACGAACGATGGAAAAATTAAATAAAACAAAGTGTTTATGCTCGGTAAAGGAGGCAAAGAAGTTGGAGAAATTAAGCAAACAAAAAAATAAATCAGCAGTAAAAGAGGCAAAGAAAATGGAAAAAATAAATAAACGTAAACATAAATACATAGAAAATGAGGCCAAAAAGACGGGAAAAAATAATAAACGGAAAAATATCAGTATACCAACAGATAATAAGAAAAGAAAAATTCTTAAAGTAAAATATCAAAGTGTTAAAAATGATCAATCACCAAGAATTGGTGTTAAAACTAAACAAAAGGAAAAGAATGTTGCGAAACGGACAAAACGTAGTAAGAAATCTATAAATGATCCCAAAGTAAAGACGATAAGGATTCCCTTTGCCTTCTTAACCCGTTCGCGTACCCAAAAAAAGAACCCAACTGATACTGAATGTGAACAGCTTTACAAAACAACGTTCAGAAGAAGAATTATTCTTTTTATCTACGTCAGAAGCTGTTGTTACTTTGTACGTGGCCTGTTTCGACGACTACTGGGTTGTTTGTTATTCTCATTGGGGGTTATTGTTTGGACACCGTGCATTTGTTGTTTTGAATGCTTCAGAGAATGCCTCTTTTGCTGTTGCACCCCGTACAGATAATTAGAGCAATCTGTTGTTTTGTTTTTTTAATCGACGTTATTTCTTGGCGAAACATTGATAATCCGATCTGTTGATGTTCACCAGTATTAAATTGATAATGTAGCAATTGTGAACATTAAAATAATCTTTATAGGTCTTATATTATAATAATTGATGAAACAAGAAATTTTAAGAATAATCGTGTCGTAATTAAAATGAATGAAGGTGAAAATGAATTTTTAGCCTCTACTGAAGTCGAAGTTAAAGAATAAAGTAATTCTATCTTCGGCAGAAGCCATTAGTTATTCCAGTTGGACATATTTGTTTATTCACAAAAATTTAGGCCTACATCTGGCTGGGGGCACGGTAGTGCCCCCGCCAAGTCGAGCAAAACAAAACCAAAGGCACGGCCGTACCATACTTTTCTCGAAGCCATTCAGACTATTTTCAACATAGTGTTTAGAGGAAGAGATAATATTTTAAGGAAGTATAAATATTAGGTACTTACACTATTATTGCCAAGAGAGCTTCGCGGTTCATGATTTATGTTGTTGTTGTTCCTTTAAAAAAATATGGCTCTGTCCATTGGAGGACAATTTTGCCAGTGTCTAGTAGGTTTGCCGTTGTACTGTAAAAAAAAAACTAGAAAACGAAATATGAGAGGTAATGGTGGATGAACGATGACAGCCATGATTTATGTTATTAGTTATGTTTGTTGACAAAGGTTGGCGTAGGTAATAGTAGTAAATACCGTGACCGTCAAACGGTACCACAATAAATGACATAATATTCTTCCTCGTCAGGCCATATGATGTCATTGATTAATACTGTAGAAGGTTCCACAATGGGCCATGTCATGATTCAACTGATTTGACCATACAAGAGAGTGGCATTAACATCAAGTAGGGACCAGCAATAGCAATAGGGTAGGCGGCAACACTGCGCTGCCTATTCTCATGTTAACCCTAGCGCTGCCTACCCTCATGGCACGCACCAGAAAAGAAGGGTCTTTATATGAGGTTGACCTAAGAATGAGAATGCTATGTTTTTAGTACCTACTTTAGTGACCTAGTCTTAGTACTTTAGCAGTCTCTATTGATTATAAATACAGAAAGTTCCTATGGAAGACTACAGTCTGACCCCGTGATTTTAAAATTCACGGTACAATTTACGGGAAGGAAAAGTATATGATGTGCTTGTCTTCCTTGATGGCTGCGTCCCATATTCATCGATACCTACAGAATATACATAATATAACATCATCTACATGTAACCTTACTAACATTACTGATGTGAAAGTAATCCTGCCTGTCTGTCCGTTTATCGGTCTCTCTGTTAGTAACAGTCTGTTACGGGATAAAGGTAACAGACTGATACCTGTTAGTTCACGTTTAAACCGTTTAATCGATTTAGATGAAATTTGTTATGTGGATAGTTTGAAACCCCAGGAAGGGCACAGGATAGTTTTATCCCGGAAAATTGCATAGTTCTCATGGGGTTATGATAATTACGTATTCTTCACAGACAGAGTAACTAACATAGTCACACAGACGTATCTGTGATACACGGTTTTAACGGAGAAGCAAAGTTAATTAGTGAAGTTCACTGACAACATACGCGTTTTACTGACTTTTACCCAATAGGTACCATTGTTATTGTATTACTAGGAACCACTATCAATACAATATACCTATGCCATCCACTAAGACGCGTGATTTTGTCAAAATTAGATATTGTAATAAGAATAACGGCACGCGTCACCGTGAATGACTAAATCCGTACCGTAAGGTGTCCGGAATAACGAAAGAACTTCAGGAGGTGATACAGTCAAAATGTGTTTTTTTTTATGTACTTACATACTATTTTATAAACATGTTTTAATTAAGTAAGTAGGTAAATGGTGGTCCTTGCGCCAGATAGGTCAATGCAAACATTGCAATTTAGGTACAGTTGAGTTCATAAACTTGTGAGCAAAATTTTGATCAAAAATATCTGAACACGCTTCTACGCCGTTAACAATAGAGTCGTATTCAGATATTATTGATCAAAATTTTGCTTACACGTTTATGAACTCGACTGTACGTGCGGACCGCCCTTAATCTACTTACTGCTAATTCATAGTTATGAGTAAATGCCGTAAACGGGACTTATCACGACACGAATATTTACCTCGACGTTTCGACCACATTGCAGTAGCTGTGGTCACGTGTAGAGGTAGAGATTGGTAGAGATTTATGGCATTTATGTAACTATGGGTGAAAATCACGAAAGTTCAAAACATTACTTACTGCTAATTATGTGATGAAGTGAATAAAATATTGTGTCGTATATTATAACAATGCCTTATAAGTATCATAAATTCTGTCAAATACATAATAAACTGCATGTTTTAATTATTTGAAGTTGTTTTAACATTCACTTATTTCAGCAAAACTTGAATTGTAAAAATAGTATTAGTTTCCGATTTGTCAGATTCTTGTTTCCCCTGAAGGGTAACTTGGGCCTTTGGGATTAACTCGGTCCGGCCTGGTTTTATTATTGCTTTGAGAACATGGCTCTTTCCCATCTGGTTGGTGTTCATTGATTGATCACGTTTTAATGTTTTTTTTGTACGTTTTTATGTGGTTTTCATGTGGGACAAAGTAACCCTCCAATGGGTCAAAGTACCCCGACCTTACGGTACTTACCTAATATCCTAGTCACTAAGTGTTAGGTGAGGTAAATGCAAAAGTTTGTATCTGTGGGGTACCAATGTGCGCTGCTAGCGCGGTCTAGAGCATTTAATGGGTTATTTTATTTTCTGTTTCTCGATCGCTTAAGTGGCTTGAAAAAGTGAAACTAAACGTGTCTATCATTTTTCACACTCATTTGTTGGCACATTTAAGAGTATCACGTCGAAATTCTTTTACCTAGTTCTGTAGAAAGTAACACCCTTTTAAAAGTTCTACCTACTTTTATTGTAGCATGCTATTTCTAACCTTTCATTCCACGATTTTTCAGGAATACTATACAATAAGAGCCATCTATGAATTTATTGCAGCACTAATTCAACAAGCTTCGAGCTCAGTTTGCCGCGCTAGAAAAAAGTGCGTGGTGGCATTCCACAGATGGCGCTAGAAGCGATTAAGCTGCAAATCAAGTTTATGGGGTTCGTAGACCGGTGGCCGGTAAAGCTTTGCTTTGCTTCTGTTCCCTTAGTTTGCGTTTGCGTCTGAGTGCGTGTGCCGGCTTGTGCCGCTCTAAGTTAGCGTTGGAAACTCGCGAAGTAACTTGTTTCGTACTTTCTTTGAGTGGTGAAATTGAGTGTTTGTGATACTTGTGCGTGTTTCTTTGAAGTGAAGAACCGTTGGTTTATCTGGAATTTAGTTGGGGAACTTCTAAAGGTAAGTTAAGTTGAATGCAACCTGTCGCGCAGGTGTCTCGTAAGTCAGTAACCTTCTTGATGAATAAATTCAACTCTGCTTACAACTTTCCTCGTACGGATGTCACCCATTGATTGAGTTTTGATTCATTAGTTGCTCAGCTATCGGGTGCTTAAATTTTACCTAGTGGTTTACAATAATATAATTTAATACAATAATTTACTTAATAAGCAGTTTAAAGCAATATACCTACTGCCCTCTTGAGGCTAAAGGCAGTCTCTCAATTATCACTTCAAAGTTAAATATCTCAAAAACGGCTTAACCGATTTTGATAAAACATGTCTAAGAACCATCGCTAGAAACCCTGCCTTCAAATAAAAAAAAACCCGCATTAAAATCGGTTCACCAATTTAAGAGCTACGGTGCCAGACAGACAGACATACAGACACACAGACACACATAGCGGTCACACTTATAACACCCCTCTTTTTGCGTCGGGGGTTAAAAATAAACAACGCTTTTGAATTATTTAAGTATACCATTTGATGCAAAATGTATTAAGCTACACCGATTGTGTAAATAGATACTTACCGCCTTTTACATAAAAATAAAATAAATGAAACGGTATCCAAGCAATAGGGGGCCTTAGCGAAGCGATCCCTTTAGTTAATAATGTTTTGGCATTGGCAAGGATTTAAAGAACTCTACTTTTTAACCCAGTACAAACAGTCGAGTTCGTAAACTTCTGAGCAAACGTTTGTTCAAAAATATCAGAACACGCTTCTACGCCGTTAACAATAGAGTCGCGTTCACATATATAATATTTTCTTTTACCACTGTATACAGTTATACCTATGTTTCACAAATAAAATACTTTGACTTTGACTTTGACATATGTTTCTCGAAGTTTAAGCAAAGTGCATTAGGAGAGCATTTTCATCTAGAGTAAGTTGTTGTTTATTTTGAACCTCCGGCATTGTAAGTTTAATGCCATTGTCTGTCTGTCTGTGGCATTGTAGCACTCAAACGGATGGACCGATTTCGATGCGCTTTTTACGTGAATGCGAGTTTCTTGCGGTGGTTCTTAGCTATGATTCATAGAAATCAGTTCATCCGTTTTTGAGATCAACAGTTCTAAGTTGGTTTGGTAATTTACTATAATAATCCGTTATTGTGTAGTGGTCACACAATGATAAACCCCCTTGCAAAAAAATAGGGCACCTATGGTTTTTCAGTTTTTTTTTTAGGCATTGAAGCTTAGAAAGTAAGCTTTCATGCACATTAAATACAAAATCCATAGGTGCCCGTTTTTTTTTTGCAAGGGGGTTTATTACATAATAAACAGGGAGTGGTCACACTTTACGCTGATTTAACACATTAAAACAAAAAAACTTTAAAAATACAGCACATACAATGCTTTACCACTTTTTACCATCTAAACATAGTTACATAGGAGATATTTTCTTCTAAATATGGAACCAGCTTCTTGGGACAGCATTCCCGGCGCGGTAAAACTTAAGGGTGCCTCTCCAGTGATACCTCTTGTGTTGCGGGTGTCCATGGGCGGCGGTGGTTGCTCCCCATCAGGTGACTTGCATGCTCCTTTCCCCCTAAAAAAATCTAGGTACCTGGGATCATGATGTTGGTAGACGCGTTGAAATATGTGAAGCTCATTAAGGACTACCTGAACGATCTTAGGCCTAGGTCTATAAAATGTAAGTGTTACCAGGCGTCATTGCCGTGTGAAAACCTCGCAGGTACAAAAAAATAGAGTGTTTTTTTATGCGGACGTGTATTACAGTCACCAGCATTAATATCTGCCACAGCGGAGCGTGCAAAAATATCTGACACGTCCTTACGGCCCTAGAAATAGAGTCGTATCAGATATTTATGCACGCTTGTTGTGTCAGATATTGGTGCTGGTGACTGTACAAGATTTTCTCATGAATAAAACATTTTTGAATTTTTTTGTTACGAGGTTTTCACCTACTGGAGGGCAAAATAGAAGGAAAACGAGGTAGAGCAAGACCATGACTGACCTATTTTAACCAGGTGAAGGAAAGGGCGGGTGTCTTGTCGTACCAGGAAGTCAAACAGCTGGTCAAAGACCGTGCGGAGTGGCGATTACTCCACCGACAAGAGCATAGCTCTTTAATTTGAGAAGAAGACGAGGTTTTCACACGGCAGTGACGAGAGCAAACTTATAGCTAAAAGTTAATTCTGTTTCACGAAAGCTCCGCTTAAGGAAAGCCAAAGGCCGTATTGCCTAACCAATGAGTCGGTGGTGTTAATTTCCCATCAAATGACCCGCTAGCTCGTTTGCCTCCCAATCATAATAAAAAAATGTACCAGCTTCTAAATAGGTGCCACAGTGGATTACATACGATTCACTTGGTTCGATTGTAACGGTGCAAGTTGTAGGCATTTAATTAAAGTAGATCAATCATCGTGAGAGTTGCGGGCAACCGGTGGATGCAGGTGGCGAGTTGTCGTTCATTGTGGCGTTCTAAGGAGGAGGTCTTTGTCCACCAGTGGACGTCTTCCGGCTGATGATGATGATGAAAGTTAAGGTATTTTTAACCTACTTCAAAAAAAGGAGATTATCAATTCGGTTGTAGGTAATTTTTTTTATTACTTCAGAACTCCGTCATTTATGAACCGATTTTGTAATCTCCAGATAACTTAAGGGGCTACCCGAGGTTATCATCGATTTTTGAAAAGTTTTGAATCGTATCTCCTACTTTTGCACTACAGATAGAATTAAAGTCAAACAACTATCGGTTTTCCAATCTTTTATCTCCATATTTGTCTACATGATTTTAAAAAAAATTAATACTTAATTTTGTATGGTTTTTTTAAACATTGTCTGAAAAAACACTTATTTCGTATCTCTATGGACGTGAAAGATCTAACATATACGAAATCTACATATTTGGGTTCGTCTTTGACGTCTCTAAAAACTGGTCGAGGGTTTTCATTTGAAACTAATAAAAACAAAAGTTATGGCCAGAAAACCAATTTTTTATTATCATTGAACTTTGAAGTAAATATGGGATACTATATTGCTTAAAGCCGTTGTTGTTAATATCATAAGTTACAAAAAACATTAGAAAACTAAGGAATTCAGATCGAAGGTCATTGGGGCATGGGATCCCCTTAACCAAGTGCCTAAAAGGCTGTCTAGCACATACCTACCTACCTCTCAGACAAACTGATCGTGGATTGGAAACTCACGCGTCGCTGATTCGCTTCGCAGTTCAACAGTTCCTTGGAAACGTAAATATCTACAAAGGCTCTTGGTAATTTTAGTAAATTCACGTCATTTTGTCACCTTGGAGCGGGAATAGACGTGAATTTCAACCTTAATGAGTTAATGACTGGTCGGCTTCTACCTTGCTTTTACACGTTTTTTTGACATCATGAGAGCGTTTTAGAGCGTTTTCACAATATCCGATCCGATATCGGTATCGGACGACGATAGACGACATCCGATAGCCGACACCATGTGCTGCTTTCATATATTTCCGACAAATCGTTCCGATACAGCCAGCTCAAAATGGCCGCCAAGTATCGGGCTCTGCGCATACAGAAACAATTTAGATACACGCATAGCACACATACAAACTTTATCGTCCGACAGCCCACGGGCGTCCGATGGTGCCGTGAATGTATCGGTGTTGGCTCCGATATCCGATATTGGGCCGGAAAATGTGAAAGACAGGTACATATTTCATACATTTTACTTGCCCCGGTATCGTATCGCCGATCGATACCAATATATCGGGGTAAGTAAATGTATGAAATATGTACCTGCCTTTCAGATTTTCCGATCCGATATCCGATCATATTTCATACATTTTAATCGGGATCGGATAATCTGAAAACGCTCTGAGGGTTTTTCATTAACCAATAAAACGCTTATTTACTTATCCTTGCACAGCACAGCCCTCGTTTAAAAAGCTGAGCGGAGCGAAGATATATCAAATGAAGCTTGTCTATTGATTCATGAAAAACACATTCCTTGCAAGTTCGCAACACATCCATGGACGTACTGCTTAGGTATTACGTCCATGAACACATCCTCTCACATCTCTGGTGCAAACAACACACCTGTTAGAGCGTTTTCAGATTATCTGATCCGATAACGGTATCGGACGACGATATGGTCGACACCCGATAGCTGACACAATGTGCTGTTATGACATTTTTCCGACAAAATCGTTCCGATACGCATGGCCGCCGAGTATCGGGCTCTGCGCACACAGAGACAATTTAGACACAAGTATAGCACACATACAAACATTATGGTCCGGTCGTCCGACACCCACGGGCGTCCGGTGGTGCCGCCAGCACATCGGTGTCGGCTTTGATATCCGATATCGGGCCGGACAATATGAATTTTTATTTATTTATAAACATATGGTATATGCTAGTGCTACACTCTGACGGGATAAATCCCTATAATCGGGGCACTGCAAGCAGAACCCTTCATATGCCCTTCATGTGGGGCAAAAGTTATGACTGGCTGACAATACGCTAAAATCCAACTAAAATCATACCCGCGTGACAACGTAATGTCATGTTATTTTGAAATGCTTTTGCGTTGGCAATAAGAAATTTGTTGCAGAGTTGTTTTTCTTCATGTTATTCCATCAAATTAGTAGTGATTCCGCACCGAGCGGTCAATCATGGGCATGTGCGCAAGTCTACATGAAGGCGTGAGGTAGTTCTGGTGGTTTCTTGATCCCTTGCCCGATGGGCGGTTGACGGGGTCGCCACTTGTGTTGTGCGGTACTCGTGCGGTAAGACGACTTCAACTATCTGTGGCCTATTTCACGAAGCTACAAGTTACAAGCGGTAGTCTCTTTTCAAAGCATACTGTTAAACCAAGACTACCGGTTGTAAATTGTAACTTGTAGCTTCGTGAAATAGGGCGCTGGTAGTATCGTGAACGGTTGTTTCTCTGAACTTGAGCTCTGGTTGAGTTCGAAACTCATCAGTGTAGTGTAGTGTGGTGGTGGTGATAGATGGGTTTGTGTAATTTGTGTGTTCTTACAGTGTGGCGGTGGAGGAACTGCATGAACTCACATTTCTTGCATAAGCGTAGCTATCATAACGTCGCGGGTAAGCAAAGTAATTGTTTCAGTTTATTGACTACCTTCTGTTTACTTACCGTATCTCAGTAAGGCATCTCGCGCACTAGACGGCAATGAGTACGAGCAGCGGCCGCAACGATTAACTAAAGAAGCGGCCAGTTGGCCGTTGCGGCCAAGTTCTCGACGTTCATATTATGGTTTCTTTAGTTAACCTTTTCGCCGCCACGTCAAATAAAAAATACATCATCCATACGCCAGGCTGCCCAGGCTTCTATATTGCATCGTTCAAAAAAATTTGAATCTTCCTGATAAATGAAGAAGACAAAAGAATAAGAATAATAAATTAATCTTACTTATATAAAAAATGTGAAAGTTTGTGAAGATGTCTGGAGGTTTGTGTGTTTGGATGTTTGTTACTCAACCACGTTCTAAACTGCTGAACCGATTTACATGAAATTCGCTGGGGAAGGACATAGGATACTTTTTATCCTGGAAAATTGCATAGTTCCTGCGGGATAGAGATAAACGTATACTACGCGAACGTATAGTATAAATAACGTGTTTCAATATGACTTTATTTCCTACACTCTACACCTTTTAGAAAACACTCAATGCACTCTTCTTTGTGTTTTTTATTGTGTTGCTACTTTTTTGTTACATATATCCTTTTTGAGAAATATTAATTATTAAGTATGTTGTTTCAATCAGATACTGGACATGAATTATTCATTTACAGGTAACGTCGTCTTGTGATGTCATATGAAGTGGATGACCACTATGTAAAAATGTTATATTTGTTTAGTGTGAACGAGAAAGTTGCTAATACGTAAGTGTGTCTCGTAATGTTTTAAAATCGTTTGTTCTGTCAAAATGAAGACGCCTCCAGATGTGCCAGGGACAACCCGAACTTGTTCCTTCATTTCTTGTTTTTGTGATAGTTTATCATGCAAACATAGTTTGCTTAGGCGAATTTTATATTTAAGATCTGAAGGAAGCAGGAAAAGCGGAAAAGATTTAACACGCAGGGAAAGAAAACTCCTAAGCAAGCTGATAGCGGAATATGATAAAGTTAAGAGTGAAATTTTGAGTGTCAATAGAAACGAACAACAGAAAATTGATGCTCTACAAAGAAATACCAGTCAAGCCAACCGTAAAGGCACAGAGGATACTGAAAGTGCCGGTGCCATGCTAGAACTCGTCAAGTTAGTTGATAAAAGTCAAGCTTTAGGACACAATGAACTTAGCGAATGTTGTAGTTGTTGCATTTGCAATTCATCAATATGTTCCTTTTATAAGAGGCAACGTCACCGCCATAGTCACATGGGTCGTACAAATTACACCTCTAAATCCAGCTTATCTCGACATAACCGTTCCCTAAGTGAAAGAGCTTTACGTTTGAAAGAGAAAACTGTTTGTTCCGACCCTTGTACATGTACTACTAAGTTAAGCAGTGCGATAACAATTGAGTCGAAAAGGAATAATACCTTAATGCAGCTTAACAAGCTGCAATCAATGGATACAAATGGCACAGACGTTGACCAAAAGATGGACCTGAATAGGCCAATAACGAAACATTTAAAACATTCAATAGTACATTCAGAATTAAGCAAGAATCGACGTTTACGTGGGTCAATGAAATCATTTAATCGCAAAATAAGAGGGGAGGTTAAAAGACCTTTTAAGACAATAACAGTCCTCATAAAAGAAACAAAATCGAAATTAAAAGAATCATTGCTCAAAAAAGATGAAATAGTCAAATCTAACATTCAGGTTGAAGAACGAGTTGGTGATTCTTACAAAGAAATTCTCGGAAATACCAATCTTTTGACAAGTGGTGAACAAGTAATAAATACAAAACTCGATTCAAATTCAGAAACAATAGCAGAGTTAATGCAGGTACCAAAAACGCGTATTAAAACAAGTATCCGACCTGAAAATAGAGGATCTTACTTTAATTTGTCAAAAAATTCAGAATACAAACAAAAACAAGAGGATCAGAGACCGTGTCAACAAAAATTACTAGCCAAACCCTCGCAAGATAGCAAGATTCGAAGCAGGAAAAATATGAAATCGAGGTATGGAAAAGTCCAAACTAAAGGCAAGGAAACAAAATATTGGCCAAGCCATCTCACTTATTCGTCAGAAGAATCCACGTCACAAAATTGCTATAATTTACTGTCGTTAAGAAAAGCAAGATTAGCAGAAACATTGCGATTTAGTAACTGGAATATCAAGGAAATTATAGAAAAATCATTGAGTGATTTGGGAACTCAATTGGAAGTTATTCAACCTGTAATAAAGAGTAAATTTAGCACAAAAATTGGAACTATGACGTCAATTACAGATATTTCAAAAATATTTCTCGATATTGAAGGGAAAAAAGTTGTCAAATCGTCCACAGTGGGCATTTGTAATCAACCGACACTAGATTTGAAAGAAGGTACAAAAAATAAAGTCTTGCCAAATAATATCATGGGACCTGGCACATTGAAACCAGCTGAAAATGCGAATATAGAAAGTTTAGTTAAAGTAAAAAAGTCAAATAAAAAGTTAGACAAGAAATACAACAACCCGAAACAAGAAAGCAACCATAAAAAACTTGAATTATTAACAACAGTACAGCAAGATCAAAGCGTTGCTTTATCAGAGAATATCGATTTCAAATCTACATCAAAATCTCTATTACTAAGTAGCAATTATTCACAATTTAGTTTCAAAAGCTTGAATAGTATCACCGTCTCTGGTTTGAAAATTAATTTACTGAACCAAAGTTCAATTACAAGTTCATATGTACCACAATGTTTGTGTATAACAAATACAAAAGCTCCACTGAAGGATAGTTACTATAATGGTCATTCAAATGATTTAGATGCGTGTAAAGTTAGCATATCGGCTTGTAAAATTCTAACAATAGAAAAGCAAAGTGTTTCCAAATTTTCAGATAAAACCAAGGAGTTAGTTTCATCGGTAAGTGCCAAATCATCATTAAACAACAAAACCGAGGAATCTCATGTACAAGCAAACACCATGTTAGGTTCAACATTCAAAACAAGTCCTTTTGCAAATGTACAAACTGTTTATCAGTGTCAGCCTGTCAAGTGCCCCAATATTGTAGCCAAACCAAAACGAAGCAAAATTTGTCATGTGCCACACAAATGTGAATCACATATGAGCGTACCCATTGAATGTGATCCCAATAAATGCCTTAAAGTAGTGACAAAGCGAGTCTTAAAATGCGAATCTTACTCCAGCCAGTCTTTGAGGGAAGCAATATCGACTTTAAACATAGCATGTCCGTGTAAATGCCAAAAGTGTCAAGTAGCTTTGCCTCCTGATACTCATTGTCAACGAAGGAAGACAAAGGAAAAGTTTAAAAAATTGCAATCAAAATGTCCAGATAGGTGTTTGACACTCACTCCGAAGATCCATCAATGCCAGAAAAAGAAAGTAGACAAAAAAAATAAAAAATCTCAATTGAAATGTCCAGATAAGCGTTGCCGTGCATCTACTATTTCCAGTTGTTCAGATAAAAGAGATCTATCAGTATGTGAATCACAAATGTTCATACCAATTAACTGCAATCCGAGTAAATGCCTAAAAGTTGTCACAAAAAACGCTTTAAAAAGTAAATCTCGTTCCAACCAATCTTTAAGACAAGCAATATCGGCGCTGAACATAGCATGCCCATGTAAATGTCAAAAGTGTCAGGTAGCAAACAAAAAGTTAAAACAATCACAATCAACATGTTCAGTTAGGTGCGCGCCGCTTCTCGAGATAAAGCGTCAAGAACAAAAATTAGACAAAAAGTTGAAAAAAATGCAGTCTAAATGTTCAGATAAGTGCTTGGCATCGCCTTTCAAGATCCAATGTCCGAAAAAGAAATCAGATAAAAAATTTAAAAAAACGATATCAAAGTGTCTAGATAAGCATTGCCCTACGTCTACTGCCATTTCTACTAGTCAAAGTGAAGAAAACCAATGCATAGCTGGTATATCATCAATATCATCTCCACAAGGAATTAGATTGTCGTGCAGTCCACGTCCGTCGCCATGTCCTGTACAATGTGATCCCAAGACCACGGGACTGTTGGCAACAACTACTCTTTTTATTAGACGCTGTTTCTGCAAACAGAAACTTAAAGAGAATAAAGAGATTCAGCAACAAATGCTGAAATGTAAGAAGAAACATTCAAAAGAAAATAAAGTGAAACTTACAAGCAAAACATTTGAATGCGGTGATCGTAATTCAGTGTCGTCTTTAAATCAGTCATGTGATTCTACAATGAAACAGAAATCCTCTAAAAAATCAAAAGCTACAAATTTTGTATATGACAACAAGTATCCAAAAGAGCTATTATGTAAACCAGCATCGCGTAAACAAGGGATTAAAGTTTCGAATTATAGTTTTAGGGTAGAATATTGCAGAAGTCCATGCCCCTTATCAGACAAAAACGCACCGGGGAACCACGCTTCATCGGAATGTAAATGGGAACTCATAACTCCCCGCACAAGTCCAGTATTTTCAATAACATGTAAACCGAGTAAAACCCCATGTTTTGAATGTGAAAGTATTTCGAAAGAATATATAAAAAAGAAACCTTGCAAGAAAAAAAAGAGTGATAAGAGTTCATCGTCAGAAATATGTGTGAATTTAAAACCAAAACCGGTACAGTGTCCAGCAGTAAAATGTAAAAAACCCCAAAAACCACAAAATAGTATAACAGTATTAACTGTTTGTAAAGAAAAAAAAACTTGTCCATCAGTAAAAAGTAAAACAAAACGAACTAGTAAAAAAAAAACTAATTGTACTCAAAAGCATCAAGCAAGTTGTCAATTAATGAAATGCGATTACAAACATTGCATGTGTAAGCCGCCGAAGTGCAGTACTAGTAAGCAAAGTAAAGGTTCATCAATAGAATGCAAAATTAAACTTTCAGAAAGTCACAAAAGTGTAAAAGTCGGTAAAGATAAGGCTAAGGCTAAGTGTTGTTCATCAAAAGAATGCGAATGTAAACAAATAGATCCCCATAAAAGTATCTCAGATTGTAAAAGTTGCAAGCTGCAAATTAAATGCATGCCACTAAAAAGTGAACGTCAATCAACGAAGACTGATAGAAGTGTAACAGTTTGTAATGTAAAGGAATATAAGTGTCGTCCATTAGTGAAATGTGAATGTAAACCTCATGAAAATGTATCAATTTGTCAAAATTGCAAGTTACAAATGAATCGTACGTCACTAATTTGCAAATGTAAAACTACAGAGTGCCATAAATGTGTAGCAGCTTGTAAAGACAAGAAACAGATTAAATGTGAGTGTAAACCAATAGAACCCCACAAAAGCTCATCAACTTGTAAATATTGTAAAAGTAATAAGAAAACTAAGTGTGAGTGCGTAAAACCTCATAAAAGCGTATTAGTTTGTAAAAAATGCACACCACTAATTTGTGAATGTAAATCTATTGAGCCGGATAAATGTAGAACCGTTTGCAAAAAAAATGTAGAATGTGGATTGAAAGACATAAAACCCCCCAAAAAAACATCGGTTTGTAAAAAATCCAACAGTAATAAGAAAACTAAATGCCAATTACTGGAATGCGAAATGAAACAGTTTAAGCACTGTACACCACTTGTTTGCGAATGTGAAAGCGTTTGTAAAAAATGCAAAGGTGAAAAACAAGCTAAGTGCCAACCACTAAAAAGCGAATGCAAGTACATAGAACACTATAAAATTGTAACAATTGGCAAGAAAGACAAAAAACAAATTATGTACTGTCCATCAGTAGACTGTGAATGTGAACCTCCAGTTAGGTGCAAAAATAAATCACTTAGTAGAGCACAACAACAAAAATGTTGTCAACCGCTCGAATGCGAGTGTTTTTCTTACATGGCCGATTGTTGTAAAGATAAAAAGAGTAAGAAATCACAAATACCCCCTCAAGATGAGGATATTACGTCAATTAGGCAGTTTATTAATGCTGGTATTTTATTTCTAACCCGCTACTTCAAGCCTGAAACCGAAAAAGATGAAATTGAAAATCATAAAAAGAAAAAAGTAAAAACCAAAAGACCTAAAGCCAAAAAATATGACAACGTTTGTCCTCATTGCGGCCATACAACTAAAGCCTCTCAGACTTCTGGCAAGAAAACAAAGGCATCATCGAAGAAAAATCAAGCTAAACAACATAGGACCGAGGAAGTAAATCGGATGTGTAAGCATAATAAAGTTAAGTCATGTTCAGCCCCTAGGCAACAAATGTTGTGTTCAGGATCAAAGTCTTGCAGTTGTCTGAAACCACAAAAGCACAAAAGAAGGCAATGCGAACATAAGACAAAATTATCTCATAAAAATAATAAATGCATGTATGATATTGAAACGGAAAACAATGGTATTAAAGCTTTTATTATGAATTTTTTTAGGAAAAATAACAAATGCACAACAACAGCAGAAAATAAGAATATTCAATGTCCGAAAGCAAAGATGAGTACAAAAGGAAATAAACTTGCTACTAAACCATCTCACGCTTGTATTTATAAAGCGAAGAAAAGTAAAAAGAAACTTAAAAAATGTGTCTCGAGAGGAGATACTGTCTCTAAGAAATCTAATGCAACGACGTCTACGTGTTACTCTGTCTCCACTCAGTGTTCTAAAAAACCAGCAAATAAGATAAAGTGTGCCCATTGTGAGCATAAAAAACCAAAATATACTCCGAAGGCTTGTAAACAGAAGGGATGCCATTCCAACATAGGCGATACGGGACCCATTGTAAAGCATTGCTATTGCTCGTCAAAATCTTGCAAAAATGCGAGTAAGCACAACTGTAGTAACTGCCATCAAGTTTATTATGTTGAAACTCAACCAAATTGGAATAAGTGTCATAAACCACTGTTTAAAAACGTACCATACGAATTTGAGCCCAGCTTCTGTATATCAAGCCAATACAATCGCGATGTGAATTTACAAAAAACTATATGCAGCGATATGGAAAATATGCATAAAAGTCCGTCGCAAATGGAGGATGTTAAAACCAAAACGAAGTATTCCGCAGTTGGAAGAGCTTTAATGAGACGTTTGTGTAATTTAGAGATTCAGACTACGGATTCACAGGTACCAAGCCCGAATAAAACTACTATTGGCAGAGTTCCTATTGACGTAGATAGGAGAAACTGTCAACAAAAACGACACCTCCCTACCATGCAAGCGCACAAACTCGTATTATCTGCGCCTAATGAAATCAGTACAATATACCCTTACACTCCAAAAAAAAAACTAAAACGAAAAGGCCTGGCTAAGAACGAAGTATCACAAAATCTAAATTATAAGCAGGAAATTGGCCAGAGTCCTGAAACAGGTATCAATTGCAAAAGTCAGAGACATGAAAATTACGATGGATTAAAGCAGAAACAGAAACACATAGCAAAACGAAAAATAAAAATGTCTAAACATATTTCATCACGAGGTACATATAATGTTGATCAAGTTAAAGTCACCGTTCAAAAACAGCCGATTTCTTCAGGTATAACCAGAATCAAAAATATCTGTGTTTCGTTATTTACACGTCAAAAAAAGACTGCACCCAAACCAAATATGTCTAAATGTCAAGACGATTGTAAAGACAAATTATATCAAACAGTTTCATTGAAAATACCATGTAATAAACGATGCTGTTTAGTCGCAAGTGTGATTTGTACAAGCTCTAAAAGTGATAGTCAGCCTAAAAAACAAGTTATAGTACGTACCAAAAAAACCAAAAGTATTACTAATCCGAAAATTCTAAAACACAAAGTTGGGACAAAATATTATGATCTCATTTCTAACCAACAAATTGAATCTTGTCCGCAATATCAATCAGGCGACACCAATGAACAAGTTCTAAATGTACCAAATATTTGCATTAATAATAAATATCCAGATACTGTATGTCAAAAAGAGATATTAAGTTATTTTTGTAAACCGCAATTTGATACTGAAAAAGGATTTAGTCCTTACGCTAGAGATTACACCGTGGGTTACGCATTTAGGTCGAGGAAACAAAAACACAATTATCATCATCCTTGTACATCTGGTGTACAAAGTAGCTCTCGAGGGTTATTTAAAAATACTAAATCGGAAACGGAAGATAGAGATTGTAACGCGCGCAGCACCAATCTCAAAATTAAAGGAATTCTAAAGAAAAAACCCAAAAGCTTGAGTTGCTGTGACGTATGTTGTGGTCACAAAAAACGCACTAATAGCCCAGAAAGAGGAAAAGAAAGAAGCTCCATATATCACGAAAGAAACGAAATTAGAAGTAATTCAGCGGAACGACGGAAATTCAATAAAAAACTCAAAACCTCAAGTTTTCGTCACCAAATCACCAATACTCTGGAAAGGGGAAGAAAAGGAGGCTTTACAAATGACAAAGCGAACGAAAGGAGTAGAAGTAATTCATCGAAACGACGAAAATTAAAAAAAAAACACAAAATCTCAAGATTTTATCACCGAATGACTAATGCTCCGGAAAAAAGAAGAGAAAGAGGTTTCGGATATCACGAAGAAAACGAAAGTAGTACAAGTAATTCAGCAAAACGACCAAAATTCAATAAAAAGCACAAAATGTCAAGATCATATCATCAAATCGAAGATACTCCGGAAAGAGAAAGAAGCTCCGTACATCACGAAAAATACGGAAGTATTAGAAGTAGATCACTTATAAAACGAAAATCAAAAAAAAAGCACAAAGGCTCAAAAGGATATTACCACAGAAACGAAAAGAGTACAAGTAAATCAGCAGGAAAACGAAAACTCAATAAAAAGCACAAAACCTCAAGAGCAGTTGGACCAAAACCCTGCGATAGTACCTGCCTTGTTAATCTGACACGCGAAGGCAGATTAGAGAAACCAAAACCGAAAATGCAAAAACCACTTAGATTTAGGAAAACATGCCGTGACGACTGTAAACATATGAAACATTTGGAACGTGTGAAAATAAAGAAAGAAGAAAAGAAGATTAAGGAGGCTCGTTCTCAAACAAAAAAATTGACATCACGGAGTCCCTCTAGCTTCCTGCGTAGTATCACTAATAGCTTAGTGGTAGGTTTCGCTGGAAAATCTAAGACATCAGTGCCTCAAAAGAAGAATGATGCACCGCCAACTCCTTTATTTGAAATCCATATAGATTCTAAAGACTATAGAGTATTAAACAGGGAACAAACTATTTATTCTATATCTGAATGGCAAAGGAAAGAAATGGAACGACGAACGGCTGAAGCTAGACATGGAAAAGCCTGCAGGTGTTGTATATGCGTACGTTCTGCTTTGCAACAGTCTTCACATACACGAAAAACGAATGCTAAAACTGACATGATTTTAAAGAATCCTAGTATTGTGGAATGCGTCTGTGGAAGTGCGGTGTGTGATAAAGAAAGGAAAAAAATGATAGACCAACTAGAACAAGAAATTAGTAAACAACAGGCACAGCAAAAACCTTGTGTATGCGGCAGTAAGATTTGCGCCAGAGAAGCAGAAATAGCTTCACACAAAAAAGTAAGTAAGGTAACAGGAAAAGGAAGAGGAAAAGGAAAGGGCAAGATAAAGGAGAAAAAAAAGAAAAAGAAAAAGGTTAAGGAAAAAAAAGATAAAAAACATAAAAAAGATAAACATAAAAAGGAGAAGGAAAAAAGGGAAGAGAAAGAAAGGAGAAAAATGGAAAAACTGAAAGAAAAGAGGGAAAGAAAGAAGAAAAAACCAGACAAGGACAAGAGAAGGAAGGAAATAGAAAAAGCACAAGAAAAACTACAACGAAAAGAAGAAAAGAAAAAGGAAAAACTGGAAAGGGAAAAAGAAAAAAAAGAAATGAAAAAACCGAAAAAGCCTAAAAAAACTGCAAGGGAATTATTGGATGAGAAAATGAAAAAATTCAGTGATGCTCGGAAAAAAGACTATGAAAACTGGCAAAAGAGTAGAGAGTTCAAACGAGATAATAAGTATGAGGTAGCTGCAAGAGAACGACACAAATATTACGTGGCAAAAATGAATAGGCTTGAGAGTAATGCTACTCAAGAGCGAAGTGAACCTGACATGCAACTTATAGCTAAGTCTATAGCAGATCTTTGGGACGTTAGTGCCACATGCGTGCAAAGCGCGGCGCGGCAAACTTACAGAAGAATTATGCAACCAGAACCCACAGACAAACATATTAAGCGACAGGATTTCAAAACAAACCAGTTCGTAATACGTACAACTTTCAGAAACATTCAGAGAAGACTTCTTCTCACAAAGATCTTTGGTTTCATTGGCAAACTGGGTGGTACTTCAAATAGGTATAGAAGGAAACGAAAATCTCCTGAAAATTGGGGCTGCAATATGTATATGCAAACCCTGAGAGTGAAACGATGTGTTTGGTTATATAAAACTTGCCCGTGGTTTTATCCATACTGCCTTAATATCATTACTGTTTGGAGACACTTTGCCTTTTTTGTATTGTTCTTCATCGGTGCAATTTTATGGACACCGTGTTTCTTTTGTGTGGAACTTTGTAACTTACTATTGTGTTGTCATTGTTGAAAATATAACTGGTGGATTACAATTTGTTAGAATTTTTTAAATCTGATGATATTACGTTAATAAAGTGTTTTAGTATAAAATGTTAACTTTTTCATTACGATTTACTTTTTAAAGGCAAGCAAGCATTGTTTAGAAAGTTGCAAAACTCACTGGGTTATATTATGTTCTGCCAAAGCGACTGTTAATACGAAAGGTAAGGACAAAATGAACACTCAACACAAATTAAAAAAAAACGCGTCGACTTTAGAACCTCCTCCGTTTTTTTTTCGTCGGTTAAAAAACAACTAAAATAAGTTTAGCAAGCAGAGCTCAGGCCTAACACTTGGAATCATAATTGTCTTTACCTCTTCTACTCGTACCTGTCACACGGCATAAGACGAGAGTAGAAACAGGCGATGAATGCGATCGCCAATGTCAGTGCGTTAGGCACTATGCTTTGGGTTAGGAGCTAATAAAGGTATTGGCAGTTGTATAAGTACAGATTTCACAGTTCACACCCGCCCGTGACTTATTAATTTAATTTTTTTGAAATGTTCTATTGTACTGTTATCCTGACAGTAGAAAAACCAGTCAAAATGCGTGTCGGCCACGCAAAATGAAGGAACATCATTATGAAACAGGAGGCACCATAATAATAATAAAAAAAACTTTATTTCAGATTACAAAAATCTTTATTATTTTTTAGTCTCGTTCTAGTAATAGTCGATTATTAAACGCAACGACGCTAGAATTTAAATTTCCTACTTGAATCAAACGTAGAGGGACAATACGTAACTACCTAAATTTTTATTTTCTTACAGGTTTTTGCCTCAGTAGTTTTTCAAAAATTTTTCTCTTTCGATTTTCAGACTTGTTGGAATATTAGATTAATATAATTTAATACTGACTGATTATTTGTGTTTATTTATCTTATTGACTTATGTTAGTAGCTTTCTATGTTAATTTAACTTAATTTAATAAAAAAAGGGTTTTCTTCACATAACCATTATGTATTAGACTTTTCATACTTGTTTGTTTCAACGCGTTCTTGTGAAAACTCAGAGAGTAGGTAAGCGTAGCCGCATCACTAAGCTGTATGTCAAAATTGTAAGGTCAAAACCGAGGATGGGTCGAAAAACCCGAATCGATATAGCAACGCGGAGTGGATGCAGCCGAGTAATGGTAAGGGTGTAATACCTACGTGCAAGGGTCCTCCCCTCTGACTCATAAAGAGGGTGGCTATGCCTCTCCCCCTCACGTTTGAGGATTTGGTCGATATTGCTCTCTTTTGTTTTCGCACTTTGAACGCACTCGCCACTGACTCGGTTTGGGGGTAGTTAGTAAATTGGCATTTTCATTAGAATTTGTGGCATTTCTTTTGCAAATAAGGATTTTTCGTTTTTTTTTATTCTTACTTATCAATGGTTTAGTAATGAAAGAAGTATTTTAATAAAAAAAAAAATGTTCGTTTTGCGACAAGCCAAGTCCGTTCATCCGTCTGTCCATCACAGGGCTATATCTCAATAACCGTAATAGACAGACAGCTGGAATATGTCCAGATAATATTGTATTTCTATAGCTACATACGAACCATACCGAACCGGACCGAACCGGTCTGAGTGGAGAGTCTTAGGCCTATGCCCAGCAGTGGACGTTTCGACTGACATGCTGATGATGATGATATTAAAATTACGCCCTTCTGCGTACATTTTGCAGGGCCCTGCTAAAATGATTTTAAATCCGTAGATACTTAACACAACTTTTATTTATGTAACCTTTTTGTTTTTTTTTTGTACAATAAAGAGTATAAACAAACAAACAAACAAACAAACTTCCATTTAGAATAGAATAGAATAGAAGACATTTATTCACATTCACAAAGACACACAAATACAACCAAACTAAAAAACAACAACAGCAAACAAAAAAAAAAAAAAAAAAAAAGAAATACAAAAATTAAAATATATGATTATCATTTATAGTGTATATGATTATCTACTCGGAGCCCTCTGTGCGCGAGTCCAACTCGCACTTAGCCGGATTTTAAAGCTCTTGGCTGAAAAATGCTCACTTTCAAACGGTTTAATTGTGAATTATAATGAAATACTACCACTGTGACTATGATTGCGAAAGGAGTTGACGCCGTTGTGACGAATTTATAACATTATTATTGACCCCCTACGCAAAAAGAGGGTGTTATAAGTTTCACACTAAGCAACGTCTGTCTGCCATCTGTCTGTGGCATTGTAGCTCTCAAACGAATGAACCAATTTCGATGCGGTTATTTGTATGTGAAAGCGTGTTTTCTTGCGGTGATTTATAGCTAGGTTCAATAAAATCGGTTCAGCCGTTTTTGAGATATTGTACTTTTCAACTTTCCTAAGTTACATCTATATATTTATTTATACATATATTTATTTATAAGCTATATTTTAAGTTAGGTTATAATATACAAATTGCAAACTTCTGATTAAATAGTTGATAAGGCTCAATTCCGGAATTAAACTAGTTTTACTACCACATGAATTAAGTAGGTAATTTAATTAAAGTTCGGCTCTTAAACTTTGGGGCTTCGCGGTCATTAACCTTTGGGGTAAAAAGTGCAATGGGGTTGCAATATCAATCGATCAACTAGACAATACGTAATCTTATTGGGGCTATATCATTCACTAACTATTTCCCGTGACTCTGTCTGCTAAGAATTCATTTGTCACTATTGCTATCCTATCAAGTTTAAGCATGAAAAAGTAACAGACACACAGACAGATAGACAGACAGCAATTCCGCATTTATAATGTTAGTCAGAATATTAGTTAGAACATGGATAAAGATTGTAAGTACATTTTTGACTCTACAATTTTTTGTTCACTATTCTTTTTTACGTAAGGTAACTCGGTAATGTCATTCAGAGCATACTTTTTTAGATTCAATTTCGAATAATCTAGATAGAAATAGGAGATGGACTGAATCTCACCAATCAATTTAATCTAAATCTTTGTCTCTACTAGTGATGTAACAAATGTAATTCTTTGAACATTCGCGAATTCATTCGCATTCGAATATTCAGTTTTTAGTTCTGGCGCCAATTTGTCTATGGCAGTCTCGTTCGAACGAAGTGCGTTCCGTTTGTATTTTGTTCCGAGAATTACCGAGTTTATACGAACGCATCGCAAAGGAAATAAATAAATAATAACAAATGATTAAGTGAAGACTGATAATGATAATGTGATAACGAGATTAAGTAATTTTTTCTTGTATAAAAAAGATAAGAAATGAATGTATTTTGATTTTATGAACCTACTATTATCTAATAATTGTATTTTTTTTCTGATATTCATATTCGCAAAACATTCGCCAAAATTTTGCGAATGCGAATGCGAATATTCGTTACATCACTAGTCTCTACCGCTCTCTTTGTATGTATTTGTGTTTTATTGTAACATAATTTCAACTCTGCTTCTGTTGAAATGTACCGTTACAAAAAAGAAGATATGTACACTTAGCGAGGTATATTCCTGGGGAAAAAAAAATCTATTCAGTCTAGCAGTTAGATTATAAGAAAACATAAGACAAGTGATTTTTTTTGGCAAAAATATGTATATTTATAGGTGAAGCGCATCAAATATTAAATTTATAGCGATTATTTGAAAAAAATATTATATGCCTCGTATTCTAAAAAGTTTTTCTCTGTACAGTTAGTATGGCCTACTGCGTGTAATGTACAAAAGATAGTTTATAAATTAAAAAAAGTACCTTCTAGAACCGCCCTCGAATTGGGATTCTGAGGGGCTATTACGGGATTCGAAAATCGAAGTTCGTATCGTAACGTCCCTCTCAATCTCGTATTAAATAATATAAGCGTCAGCGGGACGGCAAGATACGAAGTTCAAAATTTGAGCTTCGTAGTAGGGCCAGGGGGCTACTACGAAATACGAAAATCGAAGTTCGTATCGTATCCTCCCTCTCAGTCTCGTATTAAATAATACAGGCGGCACCGGGACGGCAAGATGAAGTTCGAATTTTGCTCTTCGTAGTATAGAGCCTGTTTCGGTTGCATACGAATTTCGGTCGAACACAAGCCTAATGAGGGCTATCGTTTTTTGTCTCACTAGATGGCGCACTGTTGCGTGAGGTTTATAAGTATGGCTTTCAAAGTCTGTTATTACGGGCGTGAAAACAAAGTTTAGATTAAAATCATATTTAATACACCTTAAAACCGTACCATAAAAATATCGAGCATGCCACAGTGTTGCATAGTCCCCGCTTTGTTCGGAAAAAAGGGAGGACAAAGGTTTCCGAAAGACAAAACTGTCTCAAAATACAGACATTCATTGCCCCGGAACGCATATTTCCCATAATAAATTTCAGATATTGAAAAATATTCACAAAATTATTCTAATTGTAAATAAACCCGCGTAGCTCACCCAAAAACTATGAGATTTGACATTTCGGAGACCTCACGCTACACTAGCGCCTCTAGTGGCGAATTCATACGCGATAGCCCTCATTAGCATATTTGTGCGTGACTCCACGCAGCTGTTGAGAGCGGACAGCGATAGTTAGTTTAGGAATATCAATGCCATCGAATAATTGACCCATTTTGCAATAAAAGCCCATAGTAACATTATTATTACAGGACGCTTGCGGATTTATAATCATATAGACGACGCAAAGTACTGTGAAATCTGTCTGAATTGTGAGCAGCCGTTACGCTGCCTGAACTTTACCAGCTTTCCTTTGACTGTAATTTAAATTTAACGTAAGCTCATTGCTGCTGCTGAAGGCTCCTTGCACACCCTGCGCTGATCTGAAGGCTAAGTGCGACACCAGAGGTAAGAGTTGACAGTAATTCCGGAGGAGCTGAAGACTTCGAGCCAACAGTGCCCGTTACCGACGCCCTAAGATCCTGCCTCTCAGCAGGCGATGTGATCTTAGGTGAAAGCTTTCGACAGTAGCCATTATTTCGCGTGCTTTACTTATCTTGCTTTATTATTTTGTCGCGAGACGCAATATTTTGCTTCCAACCCGTTCCTTCACCATCCGTACTTTCCTCTCGTCGCTTTATGCAAATTTCCATACAGTCCACTTCACCTTTCTCGCACATTTTTTGCACCTGTAATACCCCTCGTATTGACAGGTGTCCATGGGCGGCGGTGATTGCTTCCCATGTGGTGACCCTCATGCTCGTTTGCCCCCTCTTATATAAAAAAATGTATTAAGAAAATAAGAAAAGAAATAAAGAAAAAAAACATTTATTCGTGACAATTACGCAAAAAAACAAGAAAACTAAAAATACATAGCACGGTCACGAAATGGTCCCAAATCAGCATAATGCTGCCCGTGGTAGAAATCAGTGTGTCAATTTTTGAATACAATCTGAACTAATAGGTACTGATATTATAAATGCGACAGTAACTCTGTCCGTCCGAAGTAAGTACGGATTTAGATAAAATTTGGTACGGGGAAAGTTTGATAACTTAAGAAGGTCAAGAATAGTTTATATCCGTTAACGAATCAATTAAGAAAAAACATTATTCACTAGATCTGTACTACATGTACATTTTGTACGTACAGCATTCCAAATTGATTGATGGGTTCAGGCACACTTAATTTTTGGCCAAAACATCAAAGTCAGGACGTGACGAGAGTATGGCGTGTATATCCACGTAAATACAGGTCTGTGATAAGCAATCATCATTAGCGGGGTTTGCAATAAGACAATAAGGATAGGAATATAAATGGCTGCTTTGATTAAATCTAAAGCTTTGCAACGGTACAGGGCTAAAGTTTCCTCAGAAATATTTTTTATAAAGTGTTAAAGTGTCCCTAAGAACGTTTATCTTTCCACTTCAACTCCCATTGAGAGTATTTTTAATTTAAAACAAATCGAATCAATCGGGGTCCGGAAAAATCACAAGAGCGTAAACTGAATAATTTATGCAAACAAAAAATGCGAAAATAACGAAAATTGTTTAAAAGCGGTTCAGGCGAGAACCGATGGAAGTATCATTAAGGCTCTCACGGGAAATATAAGCGTTCCTTTGTCAAATGAAACCCGCCGATTATTAAGACACAGTCACGGCAGTAATAAGTATCCTTCATGATGTAAATAAGCACGTCTTTCTGCAAGACTTTGTGTGACTTTTGAAGTGACTTTGACGCCCATCGGCGTCTTGGTGGACCCTGCTGCATAAGGATGTGTTGCGAGGAATGTCTGTTTCATGAATTAATAGAATCGCTTCATTTACCTATCCTGTGCGGGGAGGTAAATGAAGCGTTTCTGTTGGTTCATGAAATACACATTGCTCGCGTCACATCTTTGCACATGTCTGGTAGAACCGCAGCTTTATTAAATATATCACGAGACAATTAAATATCACGAGACAATTCACACCAATTGACCTAGTCCCAAAGTAAGCTTAGCAAAGCTTGTGTTAGGGGTACTAAGCAACGGATAAATATAATTATATAGATATAGAAACATACTTAAATACATATTAAACACCCAAGACCCTAGAACAAACATTCGTATTATTCATACAAATATCTGCTCCGACACGGGAATCGAACCCGGGACCTCAAGCTTCGTAGTCAGGTTCTCTAACCGCTAGGCCATCTGGTCGTCTTATTGCGTTTGAACACGGATTCAAGGAAACTATCGATAACGCTGTCCATGATGTAGCTCAAAAAAGAGCCCTGTGACAGATAGTGGGACAGCGTAGAAGGTAGTAATAGGGTTTCTTTTGTCACCTTTCGGATGCGGAATCCCAAAACAAATACCTATTTTAGCAGTTATTACTTCATGTCTCTTTACATTGAAATCAAATCAAAATAACTCCCATATCAGTCAGCAAATCTTTTTATCGCGCGATGTAATAGCAACAACCTCCTAACCGGTATGTCGGGTCGCCTTGTTAGATATACCTGATAAAACTTTATAGTTTCCGCAGATTGAGAGCTCGTACGCGCCGTTAATAAGGTTTTTATTGATTTCAAAGATATCGTTAGCCCATACTGATGACATGTGAGCCGGTTTGGCTTGTACATACCTTGGTGCTTGTGATGATTGAATTAAATTGGATAGCCCACAACTTCTCACTTAAGGTAAGTGCAAACCAGGAGATCTGGTTTCACACTGCTTAATTTTTGCTGGCTCCGTGAGCAAGTAAAAAATAACCGTAGTATGTATTTTGACTTTACATAAGTCAGTTTTAAACTTAAAAAAAACTGCTAGCATGTTGTGTTCAAACACGTGTGGACGGGCGGGGGGTAAAAAGCAACGTAAAAAAGCGGGTTAGCTGCTTTTTAGACGAAATTATACTAACTCAAAAAAAAGACAAGAATGAAGAGTTCTACATGAGTACGACAAAGTTAAATTATAGGATCCATTTTCTTCATAACTATTTTTCTTTTGACGTAAAAAGAAATTAACAATAAATCTATATCTATATATACTATATATCGTGTTAGTTACACCATTTATAACTCAAGAACGGCTGGACCAATTTTTATGATTTTTGTATTTTTGGATTTGTCTTCGTCAGGAATAGGATTTATAATAGTAATAGTATTAAAAATATTGTAAAATTTTCGAAAAAATAAAATAAAAGAAAAAACATATTCTCATATAAAATATGTTCATGGGTTTCGTAACTGTCAGTTATATTAGACCTCCCCACACACTTACAATAACTTAGTTATTTTATATTTGCTTAAAAAAATATTCACTTAAAATAATTGATATGGCAAAACAACGTTGGTTGATAGTTGAAAACGCAATTGGACCCGGTCTGACGGGTCCGCTAGTACCTACTAGAAGTCTAATTACACTCTATGGCTATTACTATGATGTCTTCTATTCATCTACTTCATATATTTAACTCATAGTAATGGTCTCCGAAGTCAGTCCTAAAGTAATTAATAAGCTCTATGTATTAATTATTTTCACTAATCAGCTGTACCTACACCCCTCCCTGCCCCTGGTGTTGCAGATGTTTATGGGTGGTGGTGATCTCTTACTATCAGGAGACCCACTTGCTCGTTTGTTATCCAGTCGAATAAAGAAAAAAGGAGTAAAGAAGACCGACATACTGTATATTTATCGAAGGATCGACTAGATTTAACTCCCTATTAACCTGTTATTTCACTTTATGTTCTGTCACCCATTCGCCAACATTGCAAAGATAGCTTATCCGAGCAAGTATTTTACCATCATAAAAGTTAAGTATTCCGCAACACCGCACGCCCCCCTGCCTAGTCAGTTATGATTCCAAGATTCCCCTTTTGAATAACTTCCAAAAGTTTCTTGTAGCATGACTATTCGAAATAAGCGTGACGGTATCTTGTCCGTCCTCGCTAAGGGGTGCAAATTGCCTCCTTTACTTTATTACTCCTATGGCCTTTTGAGAATTGATATTACGAAGTATTACAACCCATTCAGAATAGGGCGACGGCGCGGACGGCGTACTGTTTTATAAAAGCCTTATTTTGTTGTTCAAATGATTCAATTGTTTTCAAGGCAGAGGAAAAAACGGAAGATTATTTTTCGAAAATTGATTTTTATGGGGAGTCAACTTAAATAGGGTATTTCTGTAAATAGCCAATAATGGGAAATTGTTTATAATTATAATGTATATGATTTTTTTTAAAGAAGCTGAAAGTTTCAAGAAATGTCTTGACTGTAAATATTTTAATGAGGTTCAATACCGAGTTATAGAAGCAACGAGGATTTCGAAAAGTACATTAAAAAACTATTAAACGAAGCAGACCAAAAATAGTTATTTGTGCAACAAGAGAGCAAAGTTGTTTTTTGTTGCGAGTGTTGATTTTGAATCCCGAGTAAGCGAAGGATTCTATAATTGAATCACGAGCGTTAGCGAGTGATTCTAGGTTAGAATCCTGAGATCAGCAAGGGATTGAAATACACGAGATGCAAAAAAACTTTGGTCTCGTGTGACACATACAATTTTTCACCTCAGCAGCGAAAACATAATTTAAATGTATAAAACCACATATACCTACCTGTTTACAAAACAAACACATTTTTTAAAAATAGAATCCGATTATTATCAAATAACATAATTACATTTAAAACCATAAAAAGAGTCCAGTAGCTACAATACAAATCGCATACTCATAACGTGCAATCTTAACTTCTTGTACTAATGTCACACTTATTTTTTAATATTGCAAAAAGCCTCATCTCGGGTAATTGAAAAGGTTGAACAATTAAACCTTTAATATGATTTTTATTAAGATTTCTATTACATAAATATAAATAGATTGTTAAAAAATCATTCAATTTAACAAATAATAATTATACTGAGAGGCAGTATACGGAATTCTTTTATAAAAAAAAAAAACAAGAGAAGCGGCTTTCGTGCAACGAGGTTGCATACTTTATTAAAAGATCGGGAAAATTTACATTTTGGAAATATTTCGATATATTTTTAATATCAAAAATTTAATTTAAGTTTGTAATCGACAAATTGGATCCTATCTCTTGCTTTTTTTCGAGTTGAAGTGAAATGACAGATCAAAGTAAAGTTCAAATATTTGGAATTCAGTGAGTAGACCCAACACTGTACTCAGCATTTAAAAAAAATAATTAAAAAGTTACTTTGTCTCACGGAGTGAGGAAAATGCGATTTTGCTCACTGATTTCTCATAGCAAAACCTGCCTGTTTGAGGTGCTGAGGTGAAAATTAATTTGACACACCCAAGAGAAGTAGACACAGTATAACAGCTCTATCTATATACTTCCAAACAAAAGTAGTGTGTTAAGGCGGGGTGTTCTCTATTTAAATTAACGATGGAAAAATTCGAAAATGCTGTTTTTTTATTTGTATCATGACAAAAAGTCATTTTGTATTAAAATTAGAAAAAGATAGATAAGCGTAATATTACTACGGTAAGGTTTATTTTGTACTGATGGTTATTCTTTACATAACTTTTACGGTAATTTCGAAAAGTTTTGCAAGTTGATAACAGAACAGAACCGCATATCACGATCGCGTGTCATCGTTAATGCCCGAAGAATGCTTCTAAAATCCGATTTTTTAAGAGCTCACGGAGTGTATGTGGCTGTAAAACGACAAAGTACGAAAGTGTATAGCTACTTTTGATGCTGACTGTACACACGACCTTAATTAGTGCGTAAAGTTGTGTATACATATTTTTGCAGCTTTGGCCGTGTCGATATCTTTGCACTTGACTGTACCTACCTACTACTTCGTTTCGTCTCGTCTTATTTTTCCTTCCTCTTTGCATTTCGTAACGGGATGGGTGAGCGACGCTGTCAGTTAGAGGTAAGAAACCTGTTTCGATTGACGATAGCTGTCTTTAATTTCATACATTGATAATTTTACTAAAAAGGATAATTTTGAAGTCACACGGCCCAGCCACTATCACTCTTACCGTACAGCAGTTTGTTTTTCCACCAGATATGTGGGCGGATGCATTACGGGGAACATGTTTATCATGAACATTGGTTTAACGAAGAATATATGTTAACGAAACGCTTAATTTACTTAGTCTCGCACCGCGTAGCTGTTTCCACTGGTGTTCCGCTGAGCTGAGCGCTAAGCGCTGAATGCTGAGCGCTGCGCAACTCTAGTGGAAACAGCTGAGCGGAGCGAGGATAGGTATAAATGAAGGTTATTGGTTCATGATAAACATGTTCCTCGCAAGCATCCGCGCATATATCTGATGGAAACGCACCCTCAGCGGGAAACCCACCGAGCAATGTATTCAAAAAACGCTCACGCCACTGACCGTAGCCGTGGCCACACTGTTTCAAGTCCTTAGTAAAGTTTTACAAACTTTTTATTGTCTTACAGACGTGAAACGAAAGGAATTTAAGTTGGAATTAAATTTAAGGCTTTTGGAGCAGAGTTTGAAACTCTGTCTTGACAGAATGTGGAGTGAATTACGTACCTGAGAAGTAAGACGATTTACTGTCATAATTATTGGAGCATATCTTGGAATCCTTTGTTCAGGTCGTAGGTAAGATAGGAACAAGTAGACAGTAATTTACTTAGTGATGGTAAAATAGAATGCCCAGTAATTTCTAAAAGTATCTTAATGTAGCTCTATCCACATCCCATTTTGCAGTCCACGCGCGAGCTTCGTGAAAACGGGGGTATGTTCGTATTTTATCAAACAATTTCACTAAGTCATTTAAATAATAATCATAACAATTTCTGTGACAAAGCTTAATTACTTACTTACGATCCGGGCGCAGTGACCTAAATAATGTGGGTGTTGAAGTCAACACCAAACCACGCCATGCTTTACGATCTTGACCACCTCTAAACATGGATTACTAATGTAATTTTTTTTTCCCAAAGTATCACATCCCAATATATTTTACTCAAATTATCATTTGGCAAAAAAATATTTGCTAAAACAACTTATCGCAATTTTACAGTTAGTAAATTTTTTTTGGCGATCGCAAAAAATAATTATTTAGTCATGTTTTATATTACCAAGTATTATTTAGTCAGATGTATCGTTTGGCATCACTCTTCCCAAAATATTGCATGGCAATAACCTACTTTTCTGGTAGCAGTTCGTTTCTGCTGTTTCTGTGGGGGATGCAGTTCTAACCTTACCTACTTTTCTGGTAGCAGTTGGTTTCTGTGGTTGGATCGTGAGCGAAGTGTCATTTTGAACAAATATATTTTTTTATAATATTATCCAAAAGAAAACGTTTGCTTAATAAACGTTTGTCATAATGACAATATGCGAAATGTTAATATGCCAAAGATTCGTTTGGGAAATGAAACTACTGCGATAAGTTTTTTGGGAAGTGAAATTTGGCGAAAAATATTTTGCCGAAACGGCAGTAGGTAAACCCTAAACATACTAAACTTGATTTAAAATATTTATCGTCCATTAAACAGCGTAAAAATCTTTTTTAATTGTTATCTTAGACCACATTTAAATAAATTTAACTATCATACGTTTATTTTGGAGTATTTATAACGATACGATTTTGGGAAACGTCATTAGTTTCACGTAGTTTTCTCATTACAGTTGTAACATTTGCGTAGGCGATGTAATAAATACATGGAGGCATATTAAAATGTCTCGCTCCAGCGCCAGTGTCACATTGATATGGATAAAACATCTCGTCTCACCCCTCGTTAGGGCTAACGCCTCATTTGAATATTTTTTGTGAAAGCTCCATGTATTCATGCATAATCATAAATCAAAAACTGAGCTCGAGTGTTATTAAAAATGAAATAATTGGTTAATAACTCATTCGATATTTTTAATTTAAATTTTTACAAGACGTGTATTTTTTCACGGGATGAACGAAAGCTGACCTTAATTAAACTGATATAAGACAAGTTATAGATCCTCATCATCATCCTCGTCATAAAATACAGTATAGCCCATTTTAGATCTGCAAGAAAAATCCTGCAAGTACTTAGTTAGTATTACATTGCTGCCCTCGATTGCCCGCTACAAATTCGTTATTTTCACCTCTTCAAGCCTAAAAACTAAAGAGTAGTATTTATTTAACACATTTAATTTTGATCATCTCTCGTTTTTTTCGTGTTGAAGTGAAATGACAGATCAAAGTAAAGTTCAAATCCTCTTTGGTTAAAACATTTGGAATTCAGTGAGTAGACCCAACACTGTTACTCAGCATTAAAAAAAAAAATTAAAAAGTTACTTTGTCTCACGGAGTGAGCAAAATACGATTTTGCTCACTGATTTCTCATAGCAAATCCTGCCTGTTTGAGGTGCTGAGGTGAAAAAGATTTTTATTTCTAAATTATTTATTGAATCAGGCGTTACTTTGCGGAGGTCCATATCAATGAACTAAAAGAATTTCTTTGCTCACTCGCGACCTTATGATAGTTAAATTTATGCAAAATATGCACACGCAAAATATGAACACGCATATTTTGCATACATTTAACTATCATAAGGTCGCGGGTGAGCAAAGAAATTCTTTTAGTTTATTTTATATTCATATTAATTTATTTCGATCATGTTCATTATTGTTGTAGACCTTGAAGTAAACATGCTAGTAGGTACATGATACCCTGTTAGGGCACTGCAATTTTCTTTCTCTTGAACTGATAAAATTTAAAATCTTAAGGTTTTTACGACTCTACTTTTTATAGTCACTTTGTCTACGACACTTAATTTGAAATCGTTAAGCGCGAACGTTGTAACTTCTGTATTGCTAGCTAACAAATAGATAACAAAGTTTCCCTATCAGCCTGTGTTACCCATTTCAGCACAATAGGGGCAAACAGTTATTAAGCGACTACAATATAATTTTAGAATGGCTCATACGGTAATATTAATATATAACGGTAGTAATGTTGCAATGGTTTACTTAAGTGGTTTTTCTCAGGTGTTATGTTTTATGCCTTTGCTATCTTAATTATAATCTTTAATGACGTTCGTAATCGTTAATTTGGAATCGTAGCGAAATTGGGCGTGAGGTTATTTACCGTATATTATATGGCATCATGTAATACAATGGTTCTTTATTCAACGCCACAATATAGTAAGCAGTACCTACAGGAAAAGGTAAAGGTCTTTATACCTACCTCTACTTTTTGTACTGCTTATTACGTTGTGGGGCTTAATGAATATTGTTCTGTATTGTTTTGTATAATACTTACCTATTAATGTAGATTTTCTATCTCTTTCTCTCTCTAATATCGAACAAATTTTTCCACCGTGATTCACTGTGGAACCTTTCCGCAGAAAAATAACGTACAGTCACGAGCACTAATATCTGACATGAAAAAACTCTATTTCTAGGGTCAGTTAGACGTGTCAGATCTCAGATCTGCAGGTGGTAGGACCTTGTGCAAGGTCCACCTGGATTGCAATCACCATCTTGCTTGCTAATCCTGCCGTGAAGCAGCAGTGCTTGCACTGTTGTGTTTCGGCGTGGAGAGTAAGACAGCCGGTGAAATTACTGGCACGTGAGGTATCCCATCTTAAGCTTCTAGTTTGGCAACGCGTCTGCCATACCCCTGATGTTGCAGATGTTTATGGGCGGTGGTGATCTCGTACCATCAGGAGAATCACTTGCTCGTTTGCCATGCAGTCGAAAAAAAAGGTATTTTTGCCCGCTACGCTTTGGCAGATATTAATAAACTTACACAGGTTTTAGACATGTACGGCATCTTTGAAGTCCAATGTGCACTTGGTCGTTATTTCTTGTCTTTAAGTTATAGATCTTAGTAGATTACGTAACGGTATTTACCAATAAATTTAAATCATTTTTAAACTACCATCTCCGCCTAAACCATTTTTTAAACTAAGTATCTAGTTACTCGTAGCTTTGGTGATACATTAAGCTGGAAAAATATATGTTTTTTTGCATGTGGATGCACGGTTGTGATTTTAGCTCTCGTGAAATTCCTATCCTTTTTAGTAGGGCGGGGACAGGTGAAATTTTGACACAGTGACAGTCTCTGTTTTTACAATTTGTACCTACTGTGTACTAAAGCACAGGTGCTTCAAATTATTCCAACACTCTTTCACGAAAAGTCTAAATTAATATGCAAGCGCCAGGCTCAGAGCACCGTGTCGTGTTACTACAAAGGAAAACAAACATCGGGGGTTTTCCCGCCAAAACACGCGCCATGTTGCCATTCCAACATGGCCGCTCGGCGTCTCTTTACGACTTCCGTGAAAATTATGGCCCTGTTCGTATGTTCAACTTTTATATCCACCGTGTTTACTACACGAAGCTATAATAATAATATTATGGTTGAAAAGCACGAACTTAAGAGCTGTTTTATTTACCCCTGAAACCTCGAGTTTCACTTCAGAATTTAAATTTTCGTTGACTTTCGAAATTTCGAGTCATAATATTACGGAATATAATCAGCAGGTGGTTAAATTAGTTTTCTGATAGTTTTCAGGTTTTCTTAATTAACAACAATGATTCCTTGTGCATTGATCCATGTTTAATGTATATGTTTAATAACCTGGATTAATATCTGCCACAGCAGAGCGTGTTAAAATATCGGACACTTCCTTCCGGCCCTAGAAATAGAGTTGTATCAAATATTCATGGAGTTAGTTTGAGACTCTGAGGATGTAGGAGTGTCAATAAAAAAAAAGTTCCCGCGGGTGATAAAGGAACGGAGTTCTTCGCAGAAGTCGCGGACAATAGCCTATCAGGTAGAATGAGAAAACAATCTAATACGGGATATTTGCTGCAGGACCAACTATTGCTTCTACTGGTTAGCTTTTCAACAACAATCATTGCATAGTCAAAATACCACATACGGGACTTATCACGCTATTTTTACACAAGTAATATTTACCTCGACGTGGTCACGAGTAGACTGAAGTGTGGGGTGTCAAGTCTGCCTAGCAGCGCGAGTTCTTCGAACTACCTGCACTTGATCACTAATAGTACCAGCACTCGTATCACGAACTACCCGCACTTGGTCACTTTTATTAGTCACCCTATCACACCGACACACAACACTAACAACGTCCGATCGTCCCTCCCAACATTCATCCCAACGCCGACACTTATTAATAACAAGATTCCACTACCTATACTTTGACTATGAGTGAGAATCACGAAAGTTTAAAACGTTATAACAATCATTGCAATTAATGCCATGGTGGGTGGTCTGTTGTTCGGACATGCGTTACGCGAAATAAACAAACGTTTACAGTTCAATTACGCGACGTGTTGGACGTGAAATTTTCATATTCCTACATGAACAGTCTACTTATAACTATTAGGTATATAGCAAGTATTAAAAATCCAATGAATCAAAGAGAGACGGATGATTTGTCGATACGTTTATATTAAAACTATAAATAATACTCTGTGCAGTCACCGGCAGTGTTATCGACAGAGCCCGGGATTTTTGAGGTATTTTTGATTTGTCATAGTGACTTCTCGCCATTCAATATTGATGTATCGAAGTTCCTTTCTGCGGAGACGATCCATGGACGATCTTGGCTCAGCCAGCCAGGCTGGCTGGACCCCCAGGATGTCACTACTAGATTATTGTATTGTACACAACATGTTAAACAACATTAAAAGTAGAAGTCAACAATAGATAGTTTTATCGTTAAAGAGCGATCTCTTCCAATTAACTTTTGAGCAGTCGAAAATGTGCAATAGACATTGACAAAAATATGGACTATGCAATGAAAACAATGAATATAGTTAACAATTTCTAATTTAATAATTCAATTTCATATTCAAAGTCTGTAGTAGTGCTGATAAGTGTTCCATTAGTGTCCTTATAAAAGATATTGCTATTATTATTTTACAATAATAAATCATAATCGACGTAATTTAGGGTAGAGTCGATAAATAAGAAGTCACTATGACAGATCAAAAATGCCGTGAAAATTCCGGGCTCTTCTGTATCGAAATAGCACCAAGTGCTTAAATAGAGTTAGATATATATCTCATCATTATCTCGGCCTATATACGTCCCGTAGTTCCACAGCGGGCCCAATGCGCATTGGGAACTTCACACACAATCTCATCTCTCTCACACTGAATCTCTTTGCTAAGCAACGTGTCTACCTTCTGGACAATGGCCGAAAACCCGAGTAGCGTTCCTTTTTAGGAATTTAATTAGAAAAAAAATTAGATGAATATGTATATAAAAATAAAACGGCCAGCCAAGTGCGAATTGGACTCACGCACGAAAGTTCCGTACCATTATCTATACATTAGACATTAGCAAAAAAAACGGAAAATAATCAAGTCTGTTACATGCCCCCCACTTAAATATTTATTTCATTTTAATTTAATTATTTAATTTTAAAGTGATTATGCAACTGAATATTCTGTGAACATTTCAAGGGTCTACGGTCTACTGTTGCCGTTATTAATATCAAGCAAAAAATGGCAAAAAAATCGTGTTTGTTGTATGGGAGCCCAAGTTAAATATTCATTTTTAGGGGCTGTTTCACCATCCATTGTTAGTGTTAACTGGCGGTTAGGTGTGATGCCGTCTCTATTTGTTTTGTTCGAATAGACGGAGACGGCATCACATTTAACCGTCGGTTAACGCTAGTCAATGGATGGCGAAACAGCCCCTTAGTATTTTTTGTTATAGTGGCTACAGTAATACATAATCTGTGAAAGTTTCAAGTGTCTAACTATTAAGGCTCAAGAGATAGAGCCCTGTGACAGACGGACAGATAGACAGACAGCGAAGTATTAGTAATAGGGTTCCGTTGACACCCTTTGGGTATGGAAATCTATAAATATCTTTTAGTATTTTATTGCGTATCTTCATAAGTACAGGGTGTTTCAAAGTATTAAATCATAAATCAGTCACTTCTCCGTTAATTAATACTGAGGGGTTTGGTATAAGGCTACATAGGTTACAAATATCCGGTATCCATATACATTTCGCAACTAACGTTTGGCAACCTGATTCATTTCGCAACTTTTCATTTCGCAAACTCTAAAACTGTAAATATTTCAGATTTATTTCAAAGCCATCGTGTAGAGAGCCCTTTAGGTTAGGTTAGGTAAGTTTTATAAAAATCCTGAAACATTTACAATTTCAGAAATATTAAACAGTTGCGAAATGACAAGTTGCGAAATGAATCAGGTTGCCAAACGAGAGTTGCGAAATTAGTTTATTTCACTATGAAGATTTGTTCATGTAGACTCTATGTTTTCCCTCTACTATTTTTTTTCTTTGTTTTAACCACCTAAAAACCTGAAGTTCGCTACTCATTGCGAGCATCTTAACCTTAATAATTGCAGATAGAACAACGCCAGAACTTGCCCTGTTATCTCCTAGATGGTGTAGCATCAAGAAAGTTTGAACTGAATTAATTCTCAGTGCAACTTACCCCGTCGCATCGATCGAGTGATTCATCCGTGTGACGCGCCAACTTGTAGGTTATATAGGTACCTATATATATCTGTTACATTATTTACTTCGGTATCTCGCTTATCTGATTTTGAAAGTACTCTTGTAATCGTACATTAATAGCTGTACGAATTTTTCAAGATTTTGTACTGCCGCAACTTGTCAATGGTAGGCGTATATTCCTTACCAACAGTTGAGACGAATGCTTGTTTATTTACTGTACTACAAAAAACAATATAGTAAAATGGGGCTTCTTGACACCATCCTCATCATCATCATCATCATCATCTCAGCCGTAGGACGTCCACTGTTGGACATAGGCCTCCCCCATAGACCTCCAGTCGCTTCGGTTGGCAGCGGCCTGCATCTACCGTGAACCCGCGGCTTTAACCAGGTCATCCGTCCATCTCGTTGGTGTCCTACGCTGCGCTTGCCGATCCGAGGTCTCCACTCGATAAGTTTTCGGCTCCAACGGACAACTGTTTTCCGTGCTATATGGCCTGCAAATTGCCACTTCAACGAGCTAATTCGCTTGGCTACGTCGGTTACCCTTGTTCTTTCTACGTATCTCCTCATTTCTGACACCATCCTATTAAAGCTCTAATAGTAATTAATCATCTTTTTCAAAATCAATGAATAATATCGCTTGGTTGCTTATCTCTCTTCAAGTCATACTGCCGTGCTGAGTGCTGCGGAGATTTAAAAAGAAACTGAAATACACAACATTGTAAGCTTTTAATGAAGTACTACCCTTAATCATAGTAGAGATATTCATATTGCAAGCTTAGGGTGATTACTCACCGGCTGTCCGGTTTTATTACGTCGCTTCCGCCAAGTGGCTTTTAATGGCGGAACTTCTGCCAAAATAATTACGTCCGAACGATACCAGATTTTTGTGACGCATCTTTTATAGGAGAAGTGGAGACAGTGGAGGTATGAAATCATGTAGTCATGTTATTGCTGTTTTTTTATATTAACAATTTTATTATTTTTCTTGAATAACTTAATTAAATTAAATCTAAGGTGTGTGTATACATCCAAAATGCGAACTCAAAAAGAACATGTACACAGTAGAACGTACGCAATCTAGGAAAAGGTACCTTTCCAGTGGAGCTTGAGAAACAAATAGTACCCCTGTGGGCTTAGCACGCTTGGTCTAGTCACGATAATCAAGCATCCTATATCCCTTTCTAACCTGTGAGGGTTTTTACACATACGAAATAACGCTAGATGGCGTCAGTATCGAGAGATATCCGTTTAACGTTAGTCTTGCTTACGATTGGCTCATTTGTTTCTTTTCATCACACTTGCTCGTAAACAGTATCGTAACATGCAGGCTACCTTGGTTGCAACCCCCCAAATAAAACCCTCGACCTTAATGTGCTTGTCATGAAACCCGTGGTCGGTAAATGATTCATTGCGCGTACAAATTTTGTTGTCATGAAGCCCAAGGTCGGTAAATGAGTCAATGTGCCTACTGATGGTGCTGCGCGCGTTACTGCAGGACCACATGCACACGCACGTTGTAGCGCATGCTGCGGGAGGGGGAGGAGGAGGGCAGCGCTGCCAGAGTGCAGTCAGCGGTATCGGCAATTTTATTTATTTATTTTTCTTTTATTGGGAAACAAACAGCATAAATATTACAAAATACAGTAATACACCTTATTATCAAAAAGGCCAAAAATAGTTTCCACTAATAGGTTTAACAGATTAGTTCAGAGAGGAGAGATTAACTAAATATAAAATTACAGGTAAAGATGTAAATATAAAGATATTGAGAATATATGCAACGGTATTACACAACTCATATTGATATAGAGAAAAGTAGGAATCACACTTCTTAAACAATTCAATGCCACTGCATAACGACTACAAACAGTCATTAGAAAATTATATATATATATATATATATATATAAAATTATGATTACTACTCTATTCCGTTAATTTCATTAATTGTAGAAACAAATTTGCTCAGAAAGAATATTAAAAGAATATTGAAAGAATATTAGTTTTTCTTTTACAAATATACAATTTTACTCGCAAATGTGATGAAAAACATTGTATGTCGCATGGGACGTGCTAAAATTACGAACATCGAATCATTAAAGCCCTCGTCTTCGACTTCGGGCTTCTAATAGACTCTCGTTCGTAATTATTTATTTACCGCCCTTAAGACACAATGAATTAATTGATCACAAACATGAAGCTAATGTCAAAGTTGTCAAACGGACCTGGCGGTATTAGCGCCAACTAGCCTATCACAGAAACCCTCATTGGCGCGCGTAAAAGGGATAGATATGTTTTATCCGTGACCCAAGTCCACTAGGATACTTTATCTTTTGTGAGCTACGGAATCTATAGTCTGTACTACGAGTAGCTTCTAAGTTGTGACGATTGAGGTCATCGACCCAACAAGCACTACTTTACAACTAATGCTGTCATCCGCACACGCTGGCCCGCGCTTCATTTGTCATCTGTCTTTTTGGTTGTTTGCCCATTTTATCACAATTTTACATTTAGATGGACTCAGGAGTTTTTCATATAATAGTTTTGTAGACAAGCGAGCATGCGAGTCACCAAAATATTAATAATTTCCGCAGCTCCATGAGAGTGACTGGTACGTTGCCGATTTTCTTAAATGGAAATGGACTCCTTTCACGAAGACCCTCATATCTGAGCTAGTAAATAAAATGATAATCTATCGAAAATCTTGGTTTTAAGGTTATTAAGGAATATTTATGAGAATGGAGCATCTCCCTTTTCATCTCCAAAATCACTTACTGTGCTTAAAGTAGTACATTAAAAAAAAAGCTCAATTTATTCAATGACAAACTACGCATTAGGTAATTAATGTGTTACAATCTGTTACAATTTATTTTTGAGTAGAATTCGCAAATTCGCAAAACGTCTTCCGTATTCATAAATGCTTGTTGGTCTTTATTTGTTACTTTATTGTTTTATGAAAATTGAGCACCCCCCTTTTTATCTCCAAAATTACTTACTATGCATAAATCTTAAAGTTAATTACAAAAAACGCCAATTTATTAAATAACAGTAACTACGCATTAGGTAATTAATGTCTTACAATTTTTTAGTACAATTCACGATTAATTTGGTACAACGTCGTCCGTATTCATAAATCCTTATTGTCCTTGTTGAACTTTATCTGCCATTGCCAGACACAGACAAAACATTTTATTTTTGTATACCATCTGATATACCAGGTTTGTTACTTTTTATAAATAACAGGGTTCCATACTTGAACTCCATTTAATTTCACGAGCCACCTTTTTCTAGTCACGTATAGATGTAATCCAATATCAGTCGATAGTCAGACCATCTCGTAATGAAATGTTTTAGACAATCCCTTAGGTGAAAGTATTAATTTAAAATCCATTTACAAAATGGGGAATGACGGCTCGAGCCTCCCCTACTGTAAAATGTAGAGATGAATATTTTAGTTGCAAGATTTATTCGGTTTGAGGGATGTTTACATTGGGTCTGTAGAGGAGTTATGGGGAAGCAGAAGGCAACGTTGATTAAGAGTAAAGACACTGGTATTTTGTATTAAATTACTAGTTACTGCTTGGGACTTCGACTGTTTGGAAATGGTTCGTGGGTAACTTGCGAGAATTGTGTGATTTCCCGGGATGATAAACCTGTGTACCAAATTTCAGGTACAGACACATATAGGGCTCTTAGGTCGCTTACACTTATCACATTACCATATTAGTGCTACAATGCCGCATCGTTTCACGATGTGAAGTCGTGTTGTGGAAATCTACTCCTGGATTGCTCCGTGATTTTCCACGACACGACGTCTCATTTTGGAACGATGCCGCGACGTAGCATGATGTGATATCATATCGTGGTTATGAGTAAAGAGCCTATACTCAAAATATTTTTTGATTAATAATATGACTAGGATAAAAATATGATGGAAAATTATGATGGTGAATAATAGGAGAGCTTAATTTAGAGGTAAGAAGAACTACAACTGACTTAGATTCTAAGTAAGTGTATAAAATAAAAGCATTTTTCCTTTTTTATCTCACAAAATAACTATAATAGCAATATCCATTTCTAAATCGGATCGTTTATAGAAAAACTTGTTTATTTACCCAACAATGGGCAGATTACGGACTGGCAGCTCCGTTGTTGTTCGCTCATAAAAGGCATTATAGCTGTCCAATAATATTTATTTAAGCGGGGTAAATTTCTGGATTTAATTTCGGACACTGTACACGTAACTCGTATTCGCGTTAATTACCTTTTCGGTTTTTTTCCAGTGATGAAAGCCCGACCCTTCGTTTCATATGAAAGAGACAATATTTCTGATTAATGGCAACATTGCCCGTGATTTATCGTAACGATTATGTTGCGTGTTGCGCAATTTGCAACCCTTGTTCTACAGTAGTTTGATTTAAGTTAACCGGAATTGCGGGCGGTTAAATTGCTTTGGCGACTAGGGATTCATTATGGGATTCATTCTTTTCAAAATACTTTTTAGCGTACCTAGGAAAAGTCGCTGGAGAGTGGGGCTTATTATTAGGGTTAAATACTGGAAAAGTGCTTATTTTCTTCCTTATTGCGAGAAACTAGTGACGTGGCTGATCGATCGGGGACGAACATAACTAAGATAGTTTTTATCCTGGGAAATGAAGTTCCCGTGGGATAGCGAAGAACGAATTCTACGCGGTCGGAGTTGCGGGCAACAAACAGTTAGTTTAACTGTAGTATTTTTGGTTTTCTGTGTGAACTTTCTTACATTTTAGAGAGAAATTTTGCAACTAAATGCGGACACACAATGACATTGCAATAAGCAAAAACAAATGTAAACATAATTAATTCGCAATACTTACCTAATTAATAGTTCAACTAAATAACATTCAGTGTCGGCCATGTTTTGATAGCTGCTGCTATGCTTGTGACCGCAGGATTTGCGGATCATTAGCTCCTAATTAACGGCAAAATGTACAATGAGATCATCAAATATCAGTATCTAATATTGTAGTGTTTTATTGACCATTGAAATGGAATAATTTTAAATGGATATATAGTCATGATTGTACGGAATGACGCTTTAAAAAAAATCTAAAACGGTGTGAAACTATTGCCGTCTAGAACGAAAACTGTTTGTCAGGTATTCGGCAAAATTTTAAGTCATTCAAAATTAAACTATTTATTATTTTCATATTTGTCAAGAGCTCAAAAATTTGATTTATGTACTAACGGAGATAAATTCACATTTCATATTTTATCTGAAATGTTTTCTTTCCGTACAGTTGTATATTAATCGTTCTAGGGACAAATTCAAATTTAAGTTTTAAAATCATTATATTCAGTCAAAGGCGCGCGTAACTATATTTTGAGTATATATACCTATTCCTAATGAAAAATCATTGCAAGGGTCAAATTAGTAGTCCATTAATTTTGATTTGAGAATAGCTTCTAGACTCGAAGTTTTGGTACATAGTCGATCCGTATTTTCAACATTAAATAAGCTCCATATGACACACATAGTTTGAACATATTTCATCAACTCAAAGTGGTTATCATGCGTTAGTTGTATCAAAATTATGGCGATAAATCTGAAAACTTGAACGCTCTCGTGCGTGACGTCTATAAACGACGTCGGATTTACGATGTTGTGATGAGTTAATCGCATGTACAAGATTTAAATACGGGTTTACGCTGTTATGGTTTGACTTTTGATTCAATTTTACGGAGACCAAACTGCGATACAGCTCATTTTCTACTTTAAAAAAATTCAGACACGGTACCTTTTAAACTACAGCACAAATTAAGTGCGTGCGTGTGGAATAGTATTTTAGTTTTCTTTGCCCGATATTCCCGCCGGATTACTCGTATGATAAAATTCGAATATTTCAATAGCTATAGGATTAGAAATAAGTGACTCCAGGTCGCCGAGGTTCAGCTCCGTCGTCAGGGCTGCCATGGACAGAAGCCGATGGAAACAAATAATCCATTCCAAATGTAGACCTGTTTGATGGCCACGATCCTCAGTCACGAGGGAACGACTGGACTGGACTGGATAAGATTAGAGACTCATATCCAAATTTTTCATAATGTTTCGCAGGTGCTTTTTAAGCAACGATAATGATAACGATGTAATTTTATGAGAATTCCCACGGGAAAATTTAGGAAATCTTGTAATATTAATTGAATAGTTTGCCTACGCGTCTATTCTATTGATAAATTGCACCATCTGTCAATGTTAACAGAAATCAAGAACAACGTATATGCTCAACGTGTATGCAACGTACACTCGTACGTATGTAGAGTCCTATTGATATTTATACAGCGGTAGCTCTGTCGCTAATTGCTCTGGCTTTGTCCACCGCGGCATCGCTCAGTTTGCCGCTGTCAAAGAGTATGTAAAAGGGACAGAGGGGGACATTAAGTTTTTAACAAAAATAACAATTTTTAAACTACACATGCATACAAAATTTAAAGTCAATCCTAACGCTTGAAATTCGAGCTGCAAGATTTGACATTAACAAGCATACAAAATAACAGTGAGACTAAAACCATGTAAAAAGCAAACGGGTTCCGAAGATTATGGTCTTTTAATGATACTTACGTACCTACATATACAATTTCAAATCAATATCGTACCACTTGAAATTCGAACTGCAAGATCAGGGTTGCAACTATTGCAAGTTAATAAAAACTTTTAAAAATAACCAAGTTCCGTAGATTGTGATTCTTTAATGAAGCCTTTATTTTGTCTTTTATTTATAAAATATGTAACATATGTAATAATGAACAATTATTTATAAATAAATGATCTGAAGGATAACCTATGTGAAATATATCTTACTACTTCTAACTCATTGTAGCAAGCTAAGTTCGAGCAGAACAACATGATATCCCGTTGCTACTGTAGCCCTCTATTCCCTAGTATAAACTCTTCAGCCGCTGATTCCCTCGTATCGGACCACAGTACCTTAACCAAAATCACGCGCGCGTCAACCTGGTCTGCGAACCAAATTGGATTTGTTTAACCGTACCATCACGATATACTGTATGTTTGTTGGTAATTGAGCGCGGCGTTCAGTTACTAGTTTAGTAAATGACGCAATTTTATTTTGAACCGACTTCAAATAACAGCAAGTTCTATGTTTGACTGTTTTTTTTATAAAATGTTCACTGATTGATTACTCAAGGCTGGACTGATTTAGAAAATGTGTCATTTGAAAATGTGTTACGAACCAGACTTTTAGAATCGCTACTTCTGACAATTGAATTGGATTTCTGGGATTTCATTAAATTATCTTGAGAAGTTCCAAAAGTTACGCCGATATCGTGTCATGTGTATGAAGAACAGCCGTGCAAAATGTCATGTCTCTAGAGTCTAAAAGTTAGTGGTTATAATTTTGAGATTTTACATGAATACTTGAAACTTTACCTGATACAGATAGAGAAATAAAATATAGCCCATGTGATATTCCCGATACCCAACTATCTATGTACCAAATCTGTTCAGCTAGTTTAGTATTAAGGAATGACACATACATAATACACTGACTTTCATATTTATAGTATTAATAGGATAACTATGTTCCTTTGAGTAAATAGACCACCTGATTTGATACGTCATGTATGAAATAACTTATCAGATTAAAAAAAAAAACAAATATCAATTCTAAAACTTGACAATGTCATGTTTCAGTGAAGCATTATACCTACCTAAATTCGAAGCAGTTAAATTTCTATACAAATAGTATCATTACATCAAATTATTTGTACGTACATTACAGTCAAAATTAATTTAATTTCCCCATACGCAGGCAGCGTATTGACAGTGCGCAAGCAACAAACACAATTACGTGCTCAGTGATGCGACACCGACACATTCTGCTCGGATTAAACCCTGTTTACACCGTCGCATGTAGCATGCCACATGTATATTCCGTAAACTATGGAAAAGGGTGGATTTTTAAATGTTTTCGATCATGTTCCTTATAAAATAAATAAATAAAATAATGTTTATTCTCAAAACAAAAATAAAACAAAAAAAAATCGGCCCACAATTGGCGGAGTTGTCGCGTAACAAACGTACCATTCGAGAACCTCATTTTTTGTCGGTTTATTAAAACAAAGTGACTGAGTGGAAAAGTATCCGTTAATTGTCTGTCACATAACATAACGCAATATATCATACCATTTACTTACTGGTGTAAATGTCCATATCATTGAACTCTGCTAAAATGTTCTCGTATAAAAATAAAAGCCATAAAATAATATGTCGTCTAAATACACTGACAAGCAAAGTGACTTCACTCACACACTATTTCATCACTTTTCACCTTTTCATATAAAATTGTTAGAAATGTGACTTATCATATTTGTTCGTCAGGGCAATGTCCACGAGTGTGATGCAGAGTAATGTGGTACTCGTACAACGCAGCCGCAGCGCCCCTTTTTAAGCCCACAGAGCGAAATCTCCTAAACAGCCCTTTCAGGCCCTAATCCTGAACCTATTCGGTTTGAACCCAACAAAAGGCACGGGTACGATAAAGGGATTAAATTTTCTAAAATTTATAGCTGTAGGTGGTATTAAAATTGTTGGTGTGTGAAGATATTTGATTCGGGCCGGATAGTCGGACCTTTTTAAGGAGGAAAGGGTTGTTTTGGGCCCGTGAATTTTTGGACGTTTAAAACTTATTGTGCTTTTGAAGAGGTTAATTAATGTTTTAATTGCAGCTCTTTGTTTTTAGTAGTACCTAGAGATCAATGGAATTAATCAAATTAGCGCGTTGACTTTTTTTGCAATTTAATGTGCGAGTGATGTTTGTAATATGGGTATCAAATGAAACTTAATAATTAACCAACTTCAAATATATACACTCAGCATAATGTAGGCATAATGCCACAATAAAACCATAAAGTCACATAAAGGCAGTATAATTTTATTTATTTAAAGCTTTCATCAATAATTCAAATACGATTCAATTAATCAAAGTGTCAGACAATTTCGTCTTAATTAGTTTAAGTCCCTCAATATTAGATTATCCCGGTCCGTTGAAAATTGAAGGTCCAGAACATTCTGAGAATAATATTATCTGCTTAATGCCTACACACCCTCTTTACCACCCTGATTCAATGTATGTGTATCAGTTCAGATATTTATGTTAGGACACCGAAAACTTTGGAGTTGTCTAAAGTTGTGATACTCGTACCGTCACCAGCACCAATATCTGACACAACAAGCGTGCATAAATATCTGATACGACTCTATTCCTAGGGCCGGAAGGACGTGTCAGATATTTTTGCACGCTCCGCTGTTGCGGATATTATTGCTGGTGACTGTACCACATCGTGTTTCTATTCTATGGACAATGTCCAAAATGAAATCCCGGGTAGACTTCCTTCTCGGGATTGTTTTAGTATTTTAAATTGTTTGATTAGATGAATATAAAAAAATATATTTTATTATCTACGTACTTATAAAGCTGTTCCGCAGTGAAGGAAAACATTGAAACTTTTTGTCTCTCCTTAACTGAACGCTCCTTGTCATCTACTCAAAGGTTGACTGGTAGGTGACTGGAAAAAGTTTGCCTTTGTATATGTATATCTCACTGTTTGTCAGTTGTGTTTGTTTATTTTTTTGTACAATAAAGAGTTTAAACACCTACATACATTGTGAGGAAACTTGCACAAACCTGCGAAGAAATGCAATGGTGTATGTGTTAAGTTCTCAATCCACAATGGGCCCGCATGGAAACTACAGCCGAAGCCCTCTCATACAGAAATATAAAATGTGCTTTACATAGAATATCTGCGGAACCACATACCAAATCGTTAAACACAATTTCAGAATAGCACAATCTGACCAAGATCCCTTCTCTCTTTGTGATGTTCCGGCCTTTAAGCGCCTATTCCTTGTAGTAAATACGAGTAGGTTATTGGCCGCAGCCCTTCAGATTAACCGCAACAGATTCAAATAATTTCCTTTGTAATCCAATACGTTAAACAGTTTAGATTACACTGACGAGCAAAAATAAAGATTTATTTTCCGTACAAAGGTTTACGAAAATCAATCCTTACCGTTATTGAGGACTATGTACTACCACTACTCTACTATTTGTCACCTTCGTCGTCATCGTTTCATTAATTTATTAAAGTATTATAAAATATTATCACATGTGGTAATATATTTAAATAATACGGCCCCGCCGTAAAGCATTCAGCACCCTCTTAAGAAGGCCTTCCGAAAAGGTTGCAACTGTCGGACTGTGTTAACATTAAAATTAAATAGTACTTTAACTTTGAAAAAAAAAATCATAAGGTTTTATAACCTTATTATAGAGCGTCAAATAAATACATAATGATGTACTGAATAGTCCGTTGGGGGAGAAAAGTCCTCGAGTGGTGGCCACGAACCGGAAGACAATCGTTGGCAGGCCTCCCACTAGGTGGACTGACGACATCGTGAGAGTTGCATGCAACCGGTGGAGGCAAGTGGAGAGTTGTTGTTCATTATAGCGTTCTAAGGGGAGGCCTATGCTCAGCAGTGGACGTCTTCCAGCTGATGATGATGATGATGATTCAATCAATTATGTTTAGTTTAACTTAGTAGAGAGCATGGAATATTAAACAGATACACATTTAGGCATAGGTACTTACCTTGTTCCAGTTCTAACCAGTTTTAAATGAATTGAAAGGAAAATGGATGACCATTCTCAGTTCCCTGAATACCTATTCATTCTTGAAACTGAATGGTCATGTTTAAATTTGAATGCCGTTGGAATACCAATGCGGAAGTGTATTGGAGAAATGAACAATCAAGATTCTACTTGAGATCGAAAGAAGAAAGGAAAAAAATATCAATTTCCATGGCATTTTCGGAGCAGCTTTGGATGGAATTATTATGTCTTGGTTTTACTAGGAGCCGATAGAAAAATATCGGTCCAATTTTTTTCTATAGTTAGTACAGTCAAGGGCAAAGATATCGACACGGCCAAAGTTGCAAAAATATGTATAAACGGCCTTAATGTTCAGTGCATAAAGTCGTGTATACGTATTTTTGTAACTTTGGCCGTGTCGATATCTTTGCCCTTGACTGTACCTATAGTAGTCCACCGTTAAGAAGTCAATCCTGACACGTGTCACTCCCATATTATTTTAATATATATATATATATAAAACAAAAGTATTGACGTATTTAGTACCAGGATGACAGGTGTCAGGATTTACTTATTAGCAGCGGACTACTATAGTTATGAAAATCCGGACAAAGAACACCCTTGCTGAACTAGAATGTGACTACCTATATATATCATAATGAACGTGGGTGACATTTTAATGATTTAAATGATATTTGGAATTAGATAGTACTCGTATATATCGTAGAAAATTTCATAGTTTCCGCATAGTATAATGTAGAATAATTTCGTAACTACTGAAATGAGCTGTGGTAGAGTCATTTTGCGATGTCAATTCGATGATGTTTTTTATGAAATTTTAGGTAAGTATTCTCACAGAGATACAAATACAAATATTATTTATTGCATACCACAAATCAGTACAAAAAATCTAAAAGATCATCAATCTATATAAGAGATCATTGTAAAATGACTCTACCATAGTGTTGTTATTATTTAAATGAGCGGCTATGCGTTGTCTGTCACTCAATCAGTCATGTTATTCTTTTTATTGCAGATCCGTCTGCTTTTCTCATTCTACAGCACCTTTATTAGGTGGTTTAGCCGCTCGCGTCCTGCCTCACAGACTTAATTTCACGGACATATTGCGTCTGTTACATCAGCTAATCTTCTTAATTTAAAGTCCCTGTGCGGTTTAGTGGCAGCTACCTAAAAGGGTCTAGTAGTAATTAGTGTCGGCAAGTGTCAGTCAAAGTCGAGGTACCTTTATGAATATAGAGGAGGTAAAAGCCCGTACATGTTTAACTAGTTTTAGTGCGGCTTGCGTTGGAAATTGTTCAAGTTTGTGTCCATTTCCAGCCAGTCTGGTCTGTGAAGTTAATTCCTGCTATGATTTATGGTTTAGTTAGTTCTAATTTTAATTGTTGTGTACCTAAGATATACGTAGACACATACATAAATTTATTCGAAATCAAAAGAATTACACGGACTCTTCAACAATACACAAATAAAAAAAAGGTGATTTCGAAAAGCAACTTGACTCAGCATTATGCTGCAGTATACGTGCCTGTCTTTCTGTCTGTTACGCTTTCACATCGAAACCACTGATCCGATTTTGATAAAATTTGGTATAGAGATAGTTTGAGCCCCAAGGATCAACATAGGATACCTTTTATTCCGGTAGAGGACGCCACCGCACCATAACCTAGATCCGCGCAGACGAAGTCGCGGGCATAAGCTAGTAGTCGATAAAACTAACAAGGACATCGGTTTGATTTTTTCTAAGCTTACAATGAGATCAAAATTGATCGCAATTTCTTCGGTGGTAATTTTAGTGCTATAATTAATTTGGTGATAAAGTAAATAATTGTATCGCTGGTAGCGATAGCCTTCCAAACTTGGTTATTTTTTTATTAGTATCTACTATACTCAGAACTTAATCACTACGATCTCAAATTTCTAAAATGAACTCGACGTTTCGACTACATTGCATAGTCTATTTGCGACCACGATCACTGTACATTATACCAGTTATTTTTATCTCATCCATCTAATATTGATTTTTCTCTACATAATATTAAGTATGTTAAGTTTTCTAAAATGGTCCAGTCTTTGGAATATTACAGTGCGTGTAGCTACTACTAAGTTACGATGTTGTATATAAATATATGTAGCTATACAAAGACATTATTGTGCAAAAATTAAAAAATAAACGCAATTGACAGACGTAGAAATATGTGTAAAAATTCTTATTTATCCCTACCAGTCAACCTGAGTAAATGAGGAAGCATAGTCAGGTACCGTAAATCAACCGTATCGTAAGTCATCTTTTTGAAAGTCAATAATTATAATTTGTTTTTAATCTTTTCGATAAACTGGAATCCGGCGGTCTCACAGGTAATTATTTTTTTACAGACCGATCCCTTCGGATTCAGGTAAAATATTTTTTACGCAAACATTTTAACAACACCTACCTACCACTGACCGCGATATTCATAATTACTATATAATACTAACGCGCCGATGGTCTGTTGATTAAATTGATGATTTTCATATCGAACCGAGTATAAAAAAGTCCGCCAAGTGCGAGTCGGACTGTTGCACTACGTGTTCAGTAGGTACATAGTACCTACCTAACAATAATAATATATAGCTAAATAATAAGTTTTTATTTCATAATAGAATATGGATGGACGTACCAAAAAATAAAGAAATAAGCACACTTGCACATTCCCAGCGCTGGTCTTATTTTTCTAGTTTTTCTGTGCATCTATATTTCAGTTTGTATTTTCGATATAGGTTTTACGGGATGACCGTAAAAGTAACAAAAATTTGGAATTGAAATAAAAAATACAAAAAAGATTCCAAAAAAACAATCTTAACTTATTTAATATTTGGAAATGGTAATGGAGATTGTAAAATCTGGGACTCTTGTCTAATGGTAAAGTAATAGAATAGGTCATCAGCGGCAAAGTACAGAAACTTGCAAAATATTCTTCGCGCTTACTATCATCCCAGCCTATATACGTCCCACTGCTGGGCACAGGCCTCCTCTCAGAACAAGAGGGCTTGGGCCATAGTTCCCACGCGGGCCCAGTGCGGATTGGGAACTTCACACACACCATTGAATTGCTTTGCAAAGCTCGTGGTAAATTTCAAATGTAATTCCGCACATGAATTTCGAAAAACTCAGAGGTGCGAGCCGGGGTTTGAACCCACGACCCTCTGCTTGAGAGGCGATAGGTCAAACCACTAGGCCACCACGGCTTACGCTTACTAAATGAGGCTTTATTTGACGCCCAAATCGCTTCAGGTCAGATGTCAGTGAAATGGAAATGAAATCATAACACAAACTCATTGCAGGCACACGAAGTTCAATATTCGAACGCATCGCGCCGTCTCGCTCACGCAAATTTAATTTAATACGAGAGTGAGCAAGACCGTACGTATGAACTACAGTTTTCAAAGTAGCCCCCCCCCCACATGAGTTGCCACTTTCTCTTCAGACGGCGGTACGATAAAACCAACACTATGTTATTACGCGAGATCTAAATTACCTTTTATTCTGTACCGATAATTACAAAAGAATGCTCGGCCGGACGCGCTTCTGCTTCACTTAAAACAGCACCTTACTTTTTATAATGGTAGGTAAAAAATGAATTGATGACATTAGTGGAAGCAATTATAATGTAAGGAGCGCCGCTCTTACAAACAGGTTCCAAACCTGGTGAACTGAACTCTTCTATTTAGAGCACATAAGTCTATTCGCCGAGAGTTGTCGCTGACGTCTCGGAATAGCAACCGTCGCTAAATTATCGCAAACTATATGACAGGTTGTCACCGCGCGAACTGAATTTTGTGTTACCAAGGCATTCAGTAGCCCGTCGAGTGAGCAGATGCAACGTAAAGCTCGTGGTAAATTCAAAATGTGATTTCGCACATAAAGTTGGAAAACTCAGAGGTCAAAATTTTACTTATCAGTTATATTATGACTGTGTTTATGAATGAGTATAAAATTGCGCAGAAGAGGGGAGAAAATGGCGACATCGCGTCTATAAAGAAATTAATAATTACGATGAAATATCTATTCCTCTTGCACTATATAATGAGCGGCAAAAAATCTGGCCCTCAAATGTATGCAAAAAAAAGATAATTTCGTATGTAGAGTGGGCCAAATTTTGTACTGCTGAGTATATAAAATAGTTATGTGAATTTGCTAGTAGGTTAGGTATCTTTAGTTTTTTGCCATCGCTATGCATTTGTTTGCGTTGAAAATGAATTGAGGGTTATAAAGCTGGCAGTACTCGTATTCCTTGATGTTTAACAACATTTCGCATTACGGCGAGGTTTTGCCCCGTAAAACTTGGCGGGTCCGCGGCGGGGCAATTTATTTCACGTTAGACCCCGGCCGGGCGTTTAGGGGTTTTTTCAAGTCCCGTGCCCCGAGCGAGGACAACCCTTTTCACGGCGCGAACTGTACGCGGAGGAATTGCGAGGTTTAAGAGTTAAAAATAAAGTGCTTTAAGTGTACCTACTCGTAATCGGAGTTGTTTTTTTTTTCAAACGGACTCTTGCTGTTAGCCTCAGGTGGCCTTTACAACATACCGGAGAGAGGACGAGCTGCCAGATGGGCCGCTCAGCAAGGAGTCAATTTTTGAGCCTACCTCGGACTTTGAACGCTAAGGGAGTTGAAACCGGCCTGGACGTCCATCGTTTTACCCTATATATATCCCACTGTAGGGCACCAGCTTTTTGACAGTGTTTAGGCCGTAATTCTCACGTGGGCCCAGTCATCATCAGCCAGAAGACATCCACTGTTGAAAAAAGGCATGCCCTTTAAATAAAAAATAAATTTGGACACGCGGCAGCGTGTCAAGCCAAGTTCAAGCTAACAGAACTGGCGAGCAGTACCGTGTTTAATTTTACCCGAACCATTTGTAGCCACTTTTGACCCTAAATAAATATCATGGGACACTTGACACCAATTGACCTAGTCCCAAATTAAGCAAAGCTTGTACTATGGATACTAGGCAACGGATAAACATATTTATATAGATAAATACATACTTATATAGGTACATATTAAATATCCAAGATCCGAGAACAAACATTCGTATTATTCATACAAATACTCGTATCTGCCCCGGCCGGGAACCGAACCCACACGACAACTCACCATTTGCATCCACGGGCCCAGTGCGGATCGGGAACTTCAAACACATCATTCGGACCCCTAAATTTTGGATGGACTCGGCAGATCCTCATTTATAGTGCCAAGATAAAGCTATAAATAAAGTTTCATTGATATACATATTTTGCCGCCAAAATATGCTATTTTTCCTGTAGTAATACATTAATTTTCCTTCACATTAATGTTCATGGTACATTCATAAAATTTGAAAAACTTAGAGACGCGAGCCCAAGCTCAAACCCATAATCTTCTAATTAAGAGGTCATAGATCTAGCCACTAGCTAGCTTTTACCCCGAACCAGCTTACCGTTTTTTCTTTGCTCGAACCTTTTAATATGTATACATACAAAAATAAAATGATCTGTAATTATGAATATCAAATAGCAGGCTTAAAGTGTAATTTAACGCTACGTTTATCTCAATCGACCCAACAATAGCAGTATCGTCCATTTTACTTTTTATAAATAAAATGACACAATATTACAATCTCCCCGGTGTTTCCCGAAATAGAAATCCGCAAATTTCTACCTCGCGCCTGTTCAAAACTTGGCACGAAAATCCAACAAAGTTTTCTGTAGCATCTCTTATTTTACGTGGAAATACCCGGTTTATTTATGGGCATCATGGCTGAGCATCGATCTGAGGGAACCCTCGGGCAGATCGGGAAGAAGTTTTGATTCGGGATCGCGAGAGGCTCAGGAGCTGATTGATTCATTGTTGACTCGTATTGTTTTACTTTACTGTTAAAATAAGTCACATTTGATACAAAGTATCATAAAATCTATCTAAATATTTCAAACAGTGATTTTTACCTAAGTCCATTTGAATATCCTTGTAAAGGCAAGAATCGTTGATTGAGGTTGACAAAGTTTCACACACACATAAACACACTTACTTCCATGGATGTCATTACCGTGGATGTAAAACTATTTGTAATATTAAAAAACTGTTATTCTTGTGATGAGTTCACGTAACATATAAATATGTATATATAATTATGCGTAATTTGCGAATTCATCATAACATTATCAATTTCTCGAAATACTTATCAGAAAGTTAAAATTACATCCAATATCTATCCATGGAAGTGACTGTGTGCACAAAAATGATAAATGGCCACCTACCTTTTATGATTTAGCAATGTTGTTCATACGAGAACAAGCCAATTCTCAGATAAAGGGAGAGACAAAAGTTGTGCAGAATATGTGCTTACAATGTCTAACTTTTGGGAAGCGACATTAAAAGTTGAAAGGATAACATTTGATTCCTACGACGGAGTTACGAGTACGTATTATGTTATCAATTTGTGTAAAATTTAGACATTTATGGTATGGTTTAGTTAGGTTCTCGACTGTAATACTTGTACGGTTTGCTTCATCTTTTTATTTCTAAATATTATCACTCACTACCTTGAGCAGTCATAACGCTTTTTCGGTCTAACGTACTTTAGTCTTCCTTACGGATTTATAAAACATCATTATTATCTAAGGAACAAGTAAATAGCTCGTTAATTGACTGCAACAATTATTAAGTACTGTTCTAATTTCGTAAAAGGCAATAACACCGTTTGCTGCCTTATAAGAATTAGCACTTCTTACTAGGTATAAGCCAGTTTAGTACGAGAACACGAATTTTTCAGCTATTGTCATGTGCCATTTCTCAATAATCGTTCTTTATGAGGTCGTAGCTCAAAGTAATTCAGCGATGCAGTTGCGATTGCCCTCAAACAAAGGCACCAGGCGAGGTGTCATCGCACTTTTATAAATTGTGAGTTAACGACGCAGCAAACATCACCACGAACTGGAATACATTCATTTTGCCTTGTCCATCCATTTCCTTGTAAAATAGTATATTGTTAAAAACTCACGATCGCTCGGCGCTGCATCGCACCACGCGGCTACGGCAACTGTCAAAAACACCACTTTAAGGGAACCCATATTTAATACTGAATATATTTACTCCTGCCTGGTTTATATACTGACCGTGAACGCCTACGGTACCATTATCCACGGCCTTGGTAAATGGATAATCAGCTCATCTGCGGATCTACGTAGTTCGGTATTGTTAGAACTGTTGTTTCGTTGTGACCCTTTGACTCAGCTGGTCAATTGTCGGTTATAAATTGTACCTACAGTAATATGTTTATTACATTAGATTCACATAATAGTATAATTAATTACGGAGTTATCGTCTACTCGTAATTAACCAGACAACGCGTATGGGATATAATTTTAATAAAATTAAGATATCCATACAAGAACGGTCAGTTTAAGCCTTAAATCGAGATTTAAAAAAGCCTACAAGACGTCTTAAATTACTTACCTTCTTTCTAGTATTTTAAGAAGAAAGTATTAGTCATTTCAAGTCGCTGGCATTTTGAAATGTTGAAAAATACTATTTCGAGACATATGCCTACGTATGTAGTTATTATGATATTTGGTTGTAGCAAAACAGTAACTCTGTTACCTATTTGCGCAAACTGTACTTACTTACAATTACTTTATCTGAAAAGTTAAGCATCATCAAATCAATAAAATGCTGATTTAATTCAAGCTTTCCTGTAACATTAATAAAATTATATTCAAAGCGAAAAGAGTAACGTTGAAGCTTTATCGCAGTTTATTGATCTTAATTTTGTTTGACAGTTTGATGGCAAAATATGAAGACAAACTCTCGATAGATCTTTTTTGTTTCAGTACTTAACGCTGATAAATGTTCGCCAGGTTATATTCCGCATAATGGAACGAGATAAATAGCACTAATAATATTTTATCAAAGCACTGCTATTGTATTTTTCGATTTAATTAAGTAAACCATTTTAGAGGGAATTATATTTTCTTATTACCTACCGTTATCAGGTTTACTTGAGGTTTCTAGTTTAAATTGTAATATTAGGCAGAAATAATTAATGTTGATACTGTTTATTTCTGTTTTGATTGAGGTTTATAAAACTACAAATGTAGAGCAGGAAGCAACGGAGGCCGATCATCTGACCTCCTCGCACCTCACTAATCTCAGCTCTAAATTAACCATGCACTGTGTCATAAAATCATCAAAATCAATGTAGGTAAGGTTTTTTTGGAAGTTTTGATTAGAAATGTAATCATACGCCTTTGAGGCGGTACACTTTGAACATCAACAAGTGCACGGAAACTCGTCGACTTTTTAAAAAATCCTGACAAATTTCTACACAGTTGTGCAGTGAAACTTGCCCATCTATCTATTTTCTTTAAAATATAAGCTTTGTCCGCAGAACTACGAAATTGTCCGAGATTTTATTATATTTATTTATATATGTCCCATGATATTTACTATCCTAAGGGGCTGTTTCACCATCCATTGATTAGCGTTAACCGACGGATAAATGTGATGCCGTCTCCGTCAATTCGAACAAAACAGACAACAATAGAGACGGCATCACACCTAACCGCCAGTTAACACTAATCAATGGATGGTGAAACAGCCCCTAAATCTGTCCTAAGATCATTAACTATTTTACATCATCATCATCATGTCAGCCGAAAGACGTCCACTGCTGGACATAGGCCTCCCCCAAGGCTCTCCACTCAGACCGGTCTTGTGTTTTCCGCATCCACCGCGATCCCGCGATCTTAACCAGGTCGTCGCTCCATCTTGTTGGAGGCCTACCGACAGCTCGTCTCCCGGTCCGCGGACGCCATTAGAGATTTATTTTTACATATCAAATTGCATCTAAGTCAGTTAAGCGGTTTAAACGTGAAGAGGTAACATACTGACAAACAGAGTTACTTTTGCATTTATAATATTATTAGCAATAAGAATAGATAGTATGGATTCCGAATTAATTTTGAAACATTCTACCCAAAAATAAACTCATATACACACAACACACAAACATCACGCACAAACAAATGGCGTAGGGGTATAACTCATTTTTTTTAAAACGGTAGTGCAAAGGTTTTTACCAAACTTTATCCAACAAAAGTCAAATTTCCGGCCACATACTGGCAGCCGTGAGCAATAAGGATTAAAGCAAAAAGTTTGTGGCCATTTTACCAATTCTGCTGCAAAATTGTTTAAAAGTTTTGGGTATGTAGGGAAAGGTTTGAGTAATGGCATAGTAATCCCGCACAATCAGTGTGGTCAAAGAGAAGTAGCTGTTACTATTTTTGTTAAGAAAAGAAGTATCAGTTACTTCACGATGACCACATGATTGTATAGTATAGTATATCTCCTTTTGAGGGCAGCATCCTATTTCTAAGCCGCTGTCTTGATACAGGGGCGTATCAGATTCACAAAGCAATATTTTTGATTACTAAAACCTGTGGCCGTATTGCCTAACGCCTGGGTGCACACTACAGCATTCACCTCTCTTTTTACTCCCATCCTACACCATGTGACAGAAAGAAGTAGCGAAAACGATTGTGGCATCGAGTGCGTTAAACAATAAGACCTCTGAACTCGGCATTACAATCCTAAATTTCAAAACTTTACTGCCTTAACTCAGATTGTTGCCAGAATACTTTCCTTGCAAGAATTAAAATTAAATTTTAATGTATTACATATGCATCACGGCCCTAGTTCAAATTACCTAACATTAGACGTAAGTAATAACATCTGCTAGATTTCAAATCTATATCTATAACTACCTTGACACTCACACCATTCTTTATCTGCACTGTACCATCAGACATTACGTTAATCCGCGATATATGTACCTACAAAGCGGTTTTAAAACTATCCGTTTGTTGGTTAACCCCGGCGAGCAGCGAATCGATACAAACGCGTCGACCATCTTTTGTTGTTAGGGTTGACAGACCCCTAAGCATGGCACCCCACTGCACTGTAATTAACAGCGCTTTGTGCGATGCCAAGCGCTTCTTGCTTTGTGGTGATAAGGTAATATCTGGCACTCACAGACACCCTCAGACATCGTAATTTAATCGAGTAGGTAATATAATAAGGTAAGGTAGATACCCTTCGGCCACTTTGGAAACCAAAGGTTCGAAACCAGTTTAGGAAACCGAATTATTTTACTTTTTCGGAAACCTGGTTTCGAATGAAGAAAAATAATCTTGTTTTCCAAACTGGTTTCCCAATTTCCCATACAGAATATAGAATCTTCTTTTGAAACTCATTCACAAATTTCATCAGTAAGTATACAACCATAATGTTTTCACAATCGCGTTTTTCCCCAATTTTAATCGACACAGAAACATATAGGTAGATAGGTTTAGGTTATTTTAAGATTACATCGGCCCGAAGGGCAAAAACTACACAAAAGTAAGAGCTCCTGAGCGGAGCTTCGTCAACACTGTGTCTGTGTCGATTCTGATTGAAAAAACAAAACACTTCAGTAAAAAACCAGAAGTCGATCACTAATCCTAGTTTCGTGCAAGAACAGTGTTCGTTCGTAACTCATTTCGCATAAGAACAAAATAGGTTACGAAACTCCGGTTACGTACGCGGCCAAAGGGGGTAGATAAGATATCCCATCACAAACATTGCATGAAAAAAATATGCAAGTCTCTATTTTTAGTATATTAAAGTGTAATAGAAATAAAGAACTAATTATTTTTAAGGTCGCTGAACTAATTACGTTCAGTTTTAATTTAACGTACTCGTAGGTTTTAGCCATTTGCTCATCTTAAAGGCCCCACTTTGTATATCGAATCTTTACTCGAAGGCTCCGATGTCAAGGAGGGAACACCGCTAACGAGAGTACGTTCAACAGTTTCATCATTAAGATTGTCTCGACTTTGTTCACGCGGACGAGGTTTGTTTAGCTTAACTTTGCTTAGCTCTAGTTTATGTGCAGCTTCACATCATCATCATCATCAGCCAGAAGACGTCCACTGCTGAACAAAGGCCTCCCCTTTAGAACACCACAATGAACGACAACTCGCCACTAGCATCCACCGGTTCGCGCAACTGTCACAATGTCGTCAGCCCACCTAGTGGGAGGCCTGCCAACGCTTCGTCTTCCGGTTTTTAATAATAATAATAATAATAATAGAATTTTTTATTCACCATCACAAACTAAAAATACAATACAAGATAGATAACATTATGAAGTGAGGCAAAATGGACATGAGACTCAGCGAGGTCGCTGGTTTTCAGTCTCCAACCAAACTAAAAACTAACTAAACTATACCTTCTACGGTAGGTGCGCTGCCACAACGACAGCATTACAACAAAGTATCCGGTACATGTACTTACATTAACAAAACAATTTACGTTCAGAGGCAGCAATTTCAAAACAACCAGGTTTCACCAGCAAAAAAAAAAAAAAAAAACAACAGCTTTTTGGCAGCTTTACAGTATTGCCAAAAATAGATCTAAATCAACTATGTTTTTCACGCGATAAAGCCCGGTTCGTGCATTAAACAGTGAGGTTCGAAGTTTGTCTCAACAAAGTTAACGGTAACTCAGTTGAAAATTCGAATATGATTTCACGAGATTTTGCGTTGAATCCCAAAGGTGTAAAGTTATATTGCATACCGCATAACCCAAGTCGTTTGAGCTGCTGTATGTTTGTTTGTTAATGTTGTGTAGATACAATCAAGCTTCAAATTAGTTGAACACTGTAGTATTCTGTAGTCATTTGTCACACGGATAATTTGACATGTTTTTTTAACTAGGTACAAACAATAAATTACTTTATTTTTATTTACTTTTGTACCAAATTTATTTCACATTAGTAATTGTTACATTGTATGTTCGATTAAGTTTTCAGCTGCAAACTTTATCTAGGTATATTTGGTAGAAAAAGAACAGCACTTTCTCCACTGTTGAAAATTACTCTTACAAATGAACTTCCCGCATTCGTGACTGAGCCTATTGCATAATTTGATTTCGAAATCCATCTTCCTAATCTGTATGCATCTGTAGAGTCGTCTGGCAAGTCTAAATATCGAGGGATTATCGAACACCGTGTAATTCAAACTGCAGGATTTGATGGTGTCAAAATGTGGCATGTTGTTGCATGATTCATAAGGTTTTTTCCAGGGTCATTGTCTAATACTTAACTTTATTATTATTATTATTTAAAAGCCTGTAGAGGTGTCCCACTGCTGGGCAAAAACCTCTCCCCATGTCCTCCACTCGACCCGGTCTTGGGCGATCTCTAACCAACTGCGAAAAAAGGCGTTCAGGTCATCCCGCCATCGACACCTGGGCCTGCCACACCGCTGAAGTCCGTTTTGAGGAGGATACGTGGACTTGATTGGATAATCTGTGGCTATTTTAGTCCACCTATTGGGCTCCATACGGCTGACGTGGCCTGCCGAGTCCCAGCATTTACATTAATTTACATGACATTAATGACATTTTAATAATAACTAGGTACGGCAAGCGTCGACGTGAATGACTCTACTTAAGTATCACTTTCACGTTTGTAAGTGGGCGTGTAGCACATGTTCATTTAAAACACTTCTCTTAAAAAGTATTTATAATAATAACATAGGCATTTTAAGTAATACAACTAACCTAAGAATTTTATAAATGCATGTATGTATTTTTTATTAGAACATAGCTCTATAAATGTTCTGAGGACGGCGTAAACAGTTGCGACACGGTTTATAACCAATGCAACTGGTTACGAACATAGTTATACTTGATAAATGTTTTTGTGTTCAATAAAAAGCTTTAAATGTTATAAATTAAATATATCTTAAACCAGAGACCGTATTGTAGCACGCGATTACGACCGCGTTCGCCATCTTTTTCTACCCTCGCCATACAGTGAAAAAACCGTAAAAGAAGTGGTGAAAACGACTATGATTCCTAGCGTGTTGGACAAAAGATCTGGATCTCTCTACCTTCTTTCTTGAGCATCCACTGCGTGAATTCTGACTACCATTTGGGCATATTCTCACACGAGCAGCAATAGCCGATTTGCGAGATTTGTTATTGAGCAATAAGGGCTACAGTTTTCGCGCTCGCCAGTTGGCGCCACTGTAGACTAAGGTCCTGCCTGAAGTATAGTGGTTAGTTTGTTAATACGGGCGTGAAAACAAATTCATTTAAATCATATTTTATACCTTAAAACCGTGCCATAAAAATATCGAGCATGCGACAGTGTTGCGTAGTTCTGTTTTGTTCGGAAAAAAGGGAGGACAAAGGTTTCCGAAAGACAAAACTGTCTCAAAACACAGACTTTCATTGCCCCATAATGCATATTATTTGCCATAATTAATTTCAGGTATTGTGAAGTATTCACAAAATTATTCTAATTATAAATAAACCAGTGCGGATTGGGAACTTCACACACACCATTGAATTGCTTCGCAGGCCAATCCGCACTGGGCCCGCGTGGGAACTACTGCCCAAGCCCTCTCATTCTGAGGGGAGGCCTGTGCCCTGCAGTGGGACGTATATAGGCTGGGATGATGATAAATAAACCCGCGTAGCTCACCCAAAAACAGTGATATTTGATATTTCGGAGACCTCTCCCTACACTAGCGCCTCTAGCGGCGAATTCATACGCGATAGCCCTCCCTCATTGACCATGGTTTAAAATTACTGTTTTTCTATTTCGTGATCCTTGAAAAGTATCTATTTACCTATCCTTATTATGACCGCGCTGACTACAATCACACCCGCGTAAAACATTTCGCTGCAGCCGAATAATAAAGGATACACAACAGCAACAGCGTATGAAAGTGATTTATTAAGACCATTAACAAGTTTACGCTGAATTACAAACTGTTGCCGTATTGTTGAGCTCTCAAATACACATTGTAGGTAAGGGCTCGTTCTCGGTGCGGGAATATCGTGCTGCATTTCAATGCTGCAACAGCCTTTTATATGAATTAATATATTGGTCAATCCGCATCGCAGTCAAAGTACAAGTCATAAATTAAATAAATATATTTATCTAGCATTAGCAATAAGTATTGGCAGAATGCTGTCAGAGTGTTGTATTGTTACCTACCCTCTTTTTATGTTCTCGCTCATTATAAAGGAACATACAATGTATGTTCCTTTATAAAGATTTTTTTTTTGTTTAAAGATCATTTATTCTTGACATGTTTAATTTTAAGTTCTCATAATAAGTGAATTGTAAATTCTTAATGAGAATAAATGATCTATGTTTAATTTTAAGTTCTCATAATTAGTGAATTGTAAATTCTTAATGAGAATAAATTTATTCTCATTAAATTTGTTCTCATTTATTATGAGAGCTTAAAATTAAACATAGATCAAGTGGGTCTCCGATAGTAAGATCTTGCTCTCCACGCCGAAACACAACAGTGCAAGCACTGCTGCTTCATGGCAGGATTAGCGAGCAAGATGGTGGTAGCAATTCGGGCGGACCTCGCACAAGGTCCTACCACCTGCCACTTCTTCATAAAACCTACTTGTTCTAGATAAAAAAATATGATTTAGCTAAAGAAACAGTCTAATCATACCCTAAGCATCGTCCACATCTCGGCACAAACTCGCCTCATAATTCTGTCCCCGGAAAGAGTTTACAAGTTCTTGGATGTTTTTATAAAACTCCCTCGAAGTTGGGACGTTACGGCGATACAGCCATAAAGCACATAATAATATGGCAGGAGGAGACAGCGCACGTTTTCCCTGTGACAAAATGTAATCCACGATCATAAAGTTAAAAGTGAATAGTTAAAAAACGTCATAACGTTAAAAACTACTACTTATCACTTACAAATCGATGTAAAAAATAAACTGTAGCCTTTTTTTCTGAGTTACGAACTGATAAAAATTAAAAAAGCATCACAGAAAATGATCAACCTTTTGCAAAATAACATACTCCGCATTTTTCTGATCTCAACTTGAGCTTTACTTTAGTAGCAATATGCAGATTTTAATCGCTTCAAATGATAGCATCAAAATCCATCCCCAGACAGATGGAAAACGCCGTAGTTGGGATTCAGGATGAATGATGCTGTTGACAAAACTACGAATTCTAACGATCACTAATCCCTAGTAGGAGATGGCACCGAAAGAAGTAGAAAGAGAGAGTCAAAGGCAACTCCGGTAAAAGATACTTTGAGGATACAACGCACAATGACTCACGATGCGCGTAAAACGAGATTATTCTTTGAGTTTCGGGCTTTAATGGAATGGGGGCGAGGCAGTATGTTTCTGAATTAAAAACTTTATGGCACGGGTTTTTTTATTAAAACGGCACAGCTAGCTGAAGGAATTACGAGTACAGACGAAGTTTTAAACATGTATACGAACTCTAGCTAATTTCAATAAAGTTTTGTACGTTAAAAACTTAAAAAGTACGTCCATCCGTATAGACAAGTTGACGTTTCAAATCAGAGAAATTAAATAAGTTCCTTAACTATTTTTTTACCCCCGACACAAAAAAGAGGAGTGTTGTAAGTGTGACGCCAATGTCTGTTTGTCTGTTTGAACGTGAGTTTCCTTACGGTGGTTCCTAGCTATGTTTCATTAAAATCGGTAAAAATTACAATGACACGGGTCTTAGAACTTTTTTAAGTTGGTTATAGGCTGTGTACGTTAGTTCCCACTAATATATATAAATGCGAGAGTTTGTAAATATGTTTGTTTGTTTGTATGTTAGTGTACTTGTTACTTCAACACGTCTAGACCGCTGAACCGATTTAGATGATTTTTTTTATACAAATAGTTCCGGGAAGGACAGTTTTTATACCGGAAAATTGCACAGTTCCCGCGGGATAGCGATAGGATTAGCGATTCTACGCGGACGGAGTCGCGGGTAACGGCTAGTATTACATATTGATCATCCAAGAAGGGCCTACCTTTATAATTTATAAATAAATTATTTTCTTTCTTTCTACCTTACTATGAGTTAGTCTTAACGCAGTAGAACTAAGGTTACCGACATAGCCCGAAGAATTGCGAAACTAAAGTGGCAGTGGGCGGGGCACATTGCTCGCAGGACTGATGGCCGATGGGGTCAGAAGGTTCTCGAATGGCGTCCGCGGACCGGGAGACGAGCTGTCGGTAGGCCTCCAACAAGATGGAGCGACGACTTGGTTAAGATCGCGGGATCGCGGTGGATGCGGAAAGCACAAGACCGGTCTGAGTGGAGAGCCTTGGGGGAGGCCTATGTCCAGCAGTGGACGTCTTTCGGCTGACATGATGATGAGTTAGTCTTACTTTGAGTGTGCCATTTTACTGACTTAGGGGCTGTTTCACCATCCATTGATTAGTGTTAACTGGCGGTTTGGTGTGATGCCGTCTCTATTTGTTTTGTTCGTATAGACGGAGACGGCATCACATTTAACCGTCAGTTAACACTAATCAATGGATGGTGAAACAGCCCCTTAGACTAGTATCTCGTTTACCCATATATCGGGGGCCCTAGTGAAAAAGGGGTTAATTCTGCAGAAGTTTAGAAAATAGCTGTGTAATTTCTGCAGACTTAACCCCTTTTTCACTAGGTTAACAGAATATCTAGAAGCATTTTAGTTAAATCGTTTTTGTTTATTTTTCGTAGATACTTACCTGGGACCTCGAGCTTCATAATTAGGTTTCCTAACCATCAGACTATCCAGTCGTCACAATAATATCCTGAGTCAATTATTGGGGTAGAATTATACTGATTTAACACATTGTTTTGTATTCATCATACTAAAATAAACGTGCACCAATTAGCCAAGCGCAGTTCAACGAACTTTGTCAAATTGCTAAGTACCAACTGCAATTCGATCTGCATATATAATTGCGTGCGTCTATTGTTCGAGATAGGACCCCAGTCGCGTGTTAATCTGCCCCAGAGCGTGCGTTCGCGGCTTAACTCATTAGCAGAATAGGCCCCCTGCTGCAATGCTGGAGACAAGACGGAACGCACATTAGCAGTGACTCTCTTTAAGTCTATGGCCGTCTCTTTTTACGGACTGCGACAAATATGAAACAACTATTTCATCATCATCATCATCCCAGCTTAAATACGTCCGATTGCGTGTTACAGGCCTCCTCTCAGAATGAGAGGGATTGGGCCGTAGTTCCCACGTTGGCCCAGTGCGGATTGAGAACTTTACATACCCATTGAATTGCTTCACAGGTTTGCACAGGTTTCCTCACGATGTTATCCTTCACTGTAAAGCTCGTGATAAATTTCGAATTTAATTTCGCACGTCAATTTCGAAAACCTCACGAGATGCGAGCCCGGGTTTGAACCCACGCTCCTCCACTTTAGGGGTCATTGATCAAACCACTAGGCTTGTAAATATTTATACCATTCCTGGCAAGTGTTTTATTGTCTTTACATGAAATGCACGTTTACGTTAATGCGTTTAGTCGAATCATTCTATCGTCTCCAACTGACTACAAAGCAGTGAAAGCTTTTAAATCAGCTATCATGTTTCGCTGAATCATGAATCGTCTTTCTATTTGTACTCGTATCAAGTTTAAAAATCAGGAGCGTTAAACTTTACGCTTCTTCTATAGACTATACCCTTTTATTTCTTTCCGACTTACACGCATCTCTACTATTTAGCGATCCACCCCGTTTTCGCATGGGTGCAATTTTGAAAAAAAAGTCTAGTCGAAGGCAATTCACATTTTTTCAGTTTCCTTTCCCCAAAACTATACCCCCGCGAAGCCGAGGCGCATCGCTTGTATACAGTGTATACATAGTTATTATATACCAGTGACTCGCTATATTTTATCACATCTTGGGGTCCAGAAAACGTTGTTTACATTTAATCATAAAACCATGATCTATGAGTGTGAAATCATCCCTAACGGAGCTTATATTAACGGAAATTGATGTCAAAACTGATAAAGCACGTTCTTAGTCTAGTACTTACCATAATACGCCTGCTTTACTGAGAAATATTTAACAGGAAGATTTTCTTTAGATACCAAATCACAGGTCGGTCTTTGTATTAAAGTAAGCTGTGACTTGCCTATTAATTAAGCTTGCATTGAGTTAATATTCAATGAGTAAATGCAGTTTTGAACTTTTCCATTCTTAAGTTACTATTAAGTAAGAGCATATTTAACATAGAGATGACTTTAATTAATTGCGTTGAATTTATTTCACATATACCTCTCAAAGTACTTCGACTACCTTTAAATTATTTGGTAATAAAACAAAATGTTAACTAATAATAAAATTATTGTTTCAGGTTTCCAGACATAACAACGTAACTGTGGAAAAGGTAATACAAAACCCAAAAGTTTTACCGATATCCCGAGCAATTTCACAGACACATTATTCAAAATAAATAGCTACTATGGAAAACATTTACCTGTTCTTTATAATAATATTTAATTTCAGTCACTGTAGAATCATATTATTGCAGGTAGGACCTTGTGCAGGTCCGCCCGGATTGCTACCACCATCTTGCTCGCTAATCCTGCCGTGAAGCAGCAGTGCTTGCACTGTTATGTTTCGGCGTGGAGAGTAAGACAGCCGTTGAAATTACTGGCACTTGAGGTATCCCATCTCAGGCCTCTAGGTTGGCAACGCATTTGCAATACCCCTGGTGTTGCAGATGTTTATGGGCGGTGCTGATCTCTTACCACCAGGAGACCCACTTGCTCGTTTGCCATCCAGTCGATTTAAAAAAATAGTGTTATAATTATTAATGTTAGCCTATTTTGACCCACTACTGAGCAAAGGCCTTGATAGTCTCTGTCCACTGCGTACCAGGGCCAGTCCTACAAGTAGTAGTCCTGTTCATCCCGCCATGGCCGTCGAGCTCTTCCGGGTCGCCTTTTAGATTTAAAAATAGTGTTAGTAATACATATACGAAGCTGGCAACAATAGTCGACTTGCGGATAATTCAGTCTGTTTAAAAATACACCGAGGATGCTATTGGTGCTAGCCCTAATGCTTTTATTGTTATGATGATGAAAAGATGCTTTAGGTTGATTGTCCTACACATTAAATATTCTGCAAAATGTTGATGTCGTAATGTTTACTGCTTGAAAGGAAGAATTGGTTCTATGTTCTCCAAATTTGATGTATCTAGTGCCAATGGTTTAGTAAGACAGTGCTTTGACTGTCAGTCAGCCAATTACATTACTCTTTAATATATAAAGAATATTGAACACCACGACGAGCCTGGCAAAAGAACAAAGGTTTAGTTGTACCTACTGCGAAGCCACGACGAAACGTTATTTCATACTATAATATTATATCATCATCCCAGCCGTATCGTCCACTGTTGGGCACAGGCCTCTCTGAACAGAGGGCTTGGGCCATAGTTCACGCGGGCCCAGTGCGGATGGAACTTCATACCACCATTGAATTGCTTTGCAGGTTTGTGCAGGTTTCCTCACGATGTTTCCTACACCGCAAAGCTCGTGGTAAATTTCAATGTAATTGCACATGAATTTCGAAAAACAGAGGTGCAAGCCGTTTACCCTCTGCTTGAGAGCGATAGTCAAACACTAGGCCACCACACTGTATAATATTATATAGTATACATGAAACAGTTGGTGAGTCATTCACAATTATCGGGGAGAGACGGGTCAGTTGGCCCGATTACAAACCCCCGACTTTAAATTCAGAATCACGATATTAAGAGCATTATGGCGCTGTCAAAGGGATGATGTTATTACGGAGGCGTGTTTTATTATCGTGGGTTGTTAGTGGGCGACATTTTTTTTTTTATTCTACTGGATGGCAAACGAGCAAGTGGGTCTCCTGATGGTAAAAGATCACCACCGCCCATAAACATATGAAACACCAGGGGTATTGCAGACGCGTTGCCACCTAGAGGCCTAAGATGGATAACTCAAGTGCCAGTAATTTCACCGGCTGTCTTCTCTCACGCCGAAACACAACAGTGCAAGCACTGCTGCTTCACGGCAGGATTAGCGAGCAAGATGGTGGTAGCAATTCGGGCGGACCTTGCACAAGGTCCTACCACCTGCAAAACACCAGTTTTAGTAAACATCAGTTTTAGTAACGAGTTTTATGTTTTAGTTTAATTTATGTAAAATTTTAGTGTGTAGTTTGTAGGTACTTTACAATATTTTATTATTGTTTTGTGTGTTTTAAGAATACATTATTTTTTATATGTTGAAGATTAATTGAGCTCTACAAAGCAACATAACTAGAGAAAAATGATATGGTAGAGTTATTTAAAAAATATTCATATAGAGCCGTTGTTAATACTATTAAAAACTGTCATAAAATAAAGTAATTAAGCTGTGTTGTTTATTTTTCAAAAACATTACACAGTATTACAGCTTAAAACTAATGCACTGTGTATTTAATTACAAGTAGGTAGTAACAAAAGTAATATAAAATTGGAAACTTTTCGGCTCTTTAGAACCACTGAGTTACACCTTGGTGAAGTACATTTTTACATTCCATCAGGCGAGATAGGGATTAATTATTGATTAATGGGTGTGGTATTTTAGCAATCATTAAGTCATGATTAAGTCCCAGATACTCGTATGTTCTAATAACATCCAGTAGTCTGATGCTTCAAAATATTATTAATAGTTAAAAAAAAATACCTAGTTACCAAACTTTTTTATGACAAAAATATCAAACGAAACGTCTTTACATACATAGGTCATACGCTACCAATCTACGTAGTTTAGTACATTCGAAAGCTTCTGATCTAATAGTCGCTGTTGATGTAAAAACCTTTGAAAAGTTTAATCTCTGCATTTAAAATTTAATTCATTTATCAAACGTACAATAAGTCCTAAAAAATAATGTTTTTCTTGGGAACTCGTTAATTAAATTAATACTTCATGCAATACGGATCGCATGACTATCGTTCTATGTCGTTTTAATATCGGTGCTGTCTCGTTCAATCCCATAGAAGAACAAAGGGGAGGCAATGCCGTAAAAAACAAATAGATACAGTAACGCGATTTTTACCGTAATATACTGCGACCAGAGAATGAGAAAAAGAGAATAATCGAAAACAAATCATTTCTATACAACTTAAAATTTAGTTTCTCCAGAGAATTGACTTACTTTAGTTAGGTTATTTAGGCACTTGACTTCAGAAAAAACTTGGACCAAATTTGCCTATTGTGTGGATTTCCAATCCTTGTCTCAATTATTAAGCTATTTGATCGTTTTTACGCTACAGAAAACAAAGATCCGTGTACAAAAAATATCTTTACGGTTTACCCCTAACAGACAGACAGACAGAGTTACTTACGCATTTTTGTAATATTCAGTCAGGACTCCTTCACATTTATAAGTAAAATGAAACGGACCACATTGAAATGTGTGTTTTTATTTCTGTAACATTTTTCTTTCACCTCAAATCAATAACCCTTAAACCAATAATTTGAGAGGGTGACTAAAAGACATGAGAAGTAACACTTTGCAATCTACAACACACCCGTATACATACGTAAATGATTGAAGTTGGTTTTAATTTCGCAAAGCTCTCCTACTGCCCATATTTTCTTGTTACACTATGTCGTAATATTGTTGTGATTCAGAAGTAGACTTGATTGATTATTAAAAGCGATATGGAAATGGAAACGCTTAAGCTCTTAGCCGGGAGCGATAACGTCGACTCATTTATTACAAGGGATTATAACGTTGCTTATAACCGTACACGATAGACTGATATAGCACTATTAGGTAATATTATAAAAATAAATATCCATAGGTACTTATGTACATACTTACCTGAAGAAAGTGGTAAACAAAAATTACAGTTTCTAACGCAGCATCTCTAAGAAAATTCATATTCAAAGCTAATGCGATGAATTTGCTTATGTAGAGTAATTAAACTTAAATTACTTAACTGAATTCGTAAAACTCACGAATCGTAAGTTAATCCTATTCTACATAGGTACTTGTAATTTTCCAGTAGGTTTTCTACCCGTATTTCAAAATTAATACCATTGTTAAATTTCTAATAGTATTTTCGAGTCGTGAAACTTCAAAAATCGATCCTCAGCATTTGATTCCATAAACCAACAGTGACAATTTATCCAAAATGTCGCAGAACGTACCAGTACAAAAAAGAGTGAAATTCCCGATTCTATTCCTTATAAATCATATTCCAGCGGCGTGACTTGGGCGTAACCGTGCGCTGAGGTAACGAACATTCCCCGTCAAGGCCAAAGCATTAACATGCAGTGCACGCATATGCGAATGTGTGTATGTGTAGAACCATGCATTGTCTTCCCGTGCTCGGTACTCTACATGGCATCTAGCGTTCGAAGTATCTTGTTAGTCTTAGTCAGGTATTGTTAGTCTGCTTTGGTTAGAGAGAAATTAACAGGAGAGCGGAAATTCTACTAATATTATAAACGCGAAAGTTTGTATGTGTGTGCGTGTGTTAAATAGTAACAATAATTAATCCTAAAATGGTAGGGATTTGAATAAAATTATCTTATGTAGATGTAGTTGGATGTCTGGGAAAAAAAACATAGATTACTTTTGATCCTAACATTCCCACGGATTCGAGATAAAATCTACCACTTCAACCCTGGAGCCTGGCTTCAAGCCTGGAGTTTTTTAAGCAACTTAAAATATACAGTCGTTGTTTTAGACAGTCAATACGTAAAAATATGTGGAGCTTCGAGCCTGTTACTATTATGGTAAACGGACGAGGAGGTACTTAATACTTACCATGCATATTCAACATCAACGTCTTCTCGGAAGAAAAATGTATTTAAAACCAAGAATTGTTTCAAAAATAACTAAGTTAAAAACATGGTTGATAAACTCCTTCCATGCAAAAAATTTTTAGCTTAGTCAGTACCTAGTTTTGTATAATGTACCTACTGCAAGTATTGTGTACAAAATTGTTAAAATGAGTGTTTTATTCGCCAACAAACGAATTTACAATAAATGAATAAAAAAACACTGGGATAGGAAACAGGAAGTTCGCCACGGGATATTTTTTGCATCGTTGTATAATCCCGCGATATTTTTTTTTGGAATCACTGTGGTTTTATTTTTGCAAAGAGGTACCTGCTAGTTAGTAAATTTCGTTCTTTTTGGCATCCCCCATGATGGCGCCCAGGGCATATGCCCTGCCTGCCCCACCCTAGTCACGCCCCTGGTGCAGCCTGCAGCCAATTGGCGCAGGAGTCATTTAGTCAAACCAACCCAGCCTTCTCAAATATTCGTTATATTATTTGAAACCATGTTGTAATTTTATTTAAAAAATATAAACATTGAAACATAGAACCTCCTCCTTTTTTGAAGTCGTTTAAAAAAATTGATACTTTTATCTTTCCTTGTAGTGTCGATTTTGTTTCTGATGCTCTATCAATCGTTCTAATATTATAACTGAATGAAATCGTTCAGAGATAAATTCGCCTTCGTACTTGGTAATTTCACGTGTTTTATGTAATAAAAGTTGTATAACACAATACAACATCCCACTAGTGGACGAACACAGGCCTCCTCTCAAAATAGTCGCACTATATCGCACAAATGTTAAGACCTAATTCGAATAATCCCGAATTCCATTTCACGTTCCGTTGTGCTTACATCGCGTATACGCGTATACGTATACGGTACCCTAATGGACTTAATGATACCAACAGAGGATCAATCTGTACAATCCGTTTAGGACACGATATAATCCCAATGTAATAAGACTTTGTTGGATAATAATTATTACCATTGTCAGGAACAATAGAGAAAAATATCGTTACTTCGACGTTTAGGTCATATTATAGCTGGCGTGATCAAAGTAAGCTTATTATATTTTGTAATTTTTTTGCATGGTCAAATCACGGGGTGTAGTTGGGCCAAACGGTGCACGTGTATGTATAGATAAACATACGACGATGCACTGCTGGACAATATTATTTGCTGCTTTAATCCACTCGCCTCTGTTCGTGGATACCAAAGTAAATACAAAACAGTAAAAACATCTAAACAACATAACAACAACAACACACAACATACAAACATACAAACACACACACACAACACACACACACACACACACACACACACACACACAACACATAAAACAACACAACACATGTTTAACATTTAAACATCTTTAAACAAAGTTACATCTCGCGAGATGTGTGCACGTCTCGAACGTACTCGTAGAAGTCATGCAGTTTATCGATTCTTCGGTAAAAATGTTGGCCCATTAGACGCTAATATTCTCTTAACTTTCGTATTTTTTGATGTTTTACTTTCAGAAATATAGGTACAGTCGTCAGCACCAATATCTGACACAACAAAACAAAGCGTGCAGAAGGAACTCTATTTCTAAGGCCAGTAGGACGTGTCAGATATTTTTGCACGCGCCACTGTGGCAGATGTTAATGTGACTGTACACGCAATATAATTCATCATCATCATCATCCCAGCCTATATACGTGCCACTGCTGGGCACAGGCCTCTCAGAACAAGAGGGCAATGCAATTAATCGCGCGCCATTGGGGAATGGATGAAAAATTTAGAAACGCTTGAAATTTTTTATATCAATAGGAATAACCTTTCTAATTAACAGAAAAAAATATCAGATTTTTAAGTAGCATCAATTAATTAAAAAAAAAGAGTTTTCTTTACCGCCAAATTACGACAGTCCGGTCGGTTACGGGTCGTTCCATAGTCCAGAATAAAAAACGTTAAAAAAGTATTTATGTGTGTTTGACTCGATCGTTTTGACAGGTGACACTCTTTACCGGGCCGAATAATACTGGCATGGAAATACCGACCGGACTGTCGTAATTTGGCGGTAAAGACAACACTTTTTCTTTTTTTTTAATGAATTGATGCTACTTAAAAATCTGATATTTTTTTCTGTTAATTAGAAAGGTTATTCCTATCGATAAAAAAAGTTTCAAGCGTTTCTAAAATTTTCATCCATTCCCCATTAAAACCACTTGTGTAATATTCAAAACTATCATCATTAATCTAAACTAAACGTTGAATAAAGGCCCACAAAATAGCAAAACCGTTCCCGTACATAGAAACATTCCAAATCGCATAGATCATCAGAAAATAGCTGATCAAGATACCACAGCAGCGCGCCCGGAATCGTAATACCCGCCTTCCTATTCAACATCACTATTCTTATGACCATAAAAACCATTTTCCCTACCGCCTAGCTATTTGTAAACGCGTAAGTCTTACTCACATAGATATAAATGTCGTTTTGGTTGACTATAAAAATGGAGTAGAGTCGTTTCGAGAGATGCATTGCTTTTTTCCAAAGTCTATTGTAACGGAACAATGTTGTGACTTTATCGGATTTCATCTGCTTATTGAACTGGTTTATGCTGCTTTGTGGGAGTGAACCGATGTTAGGCGCTTTCGGTAGTAGTTTCATATTTATCTTCAGCGTATATCCCACTGCTGGGGACCTCTTTTCACGATGAGAGGGCTTAGCTTGTAGCTTCCACTCGGGCTCGTTGTGGATTAAGTAGGAACTTAATACACAGCATTGAAATACTTGGAAAACAGGTGCCGACCCGGGTAAATAATAAGATATCCTTCCTAATCATATTAACGATCAACGTTTTTTGGGAGCAAAAAATTTTCGATTGGTAATATTCACCCAGTCCGACAATATCTTAGCGCATTGCTATTGACGATTATTTAATGTCAAGGTAGCTAAAGCTGAAAAAAAAGACAACAACTTCAGTATCGCTTTATTCAGTATCCTCCTAATACCACACTAAACCTACACCGCAAATGATGAAAGTAATCGTAAGTGTATCATTTATCTCTGCGAGGGTTTTCGGAAGCGAATGGCGGTGAGACAGTTCAGGCAGAGGTTCAGAGACAAATCTCCCCCCGGAGACGTATTGTGAGAAACATTTCTAAGGCGGTCGCGAATTCAGCACCTTTTTTGTTTGATTCTTACTTACTTTGCCTCGTTAGAGGATAAATGGGATATGGCCTAGTATAGTCCCTTGAGGAACACCGTCGCGTCTTTAAAAATTACCTCGTGCCTGGTGCCGTGTACTGTGTATTTTATTAACTGTTTTCGGTATCCATTCGACACATTATCTATGGGTTTCAGTTTTGATTTCCTTAAATAGATTTGAAATAGAGTTTTCTTGTGAAAGATTTGTTACAATGCTTTTATTAAAGAGGATTTATATCAAACTCGTGACGCGTCATATCATACTGTATCTGACTGCAAAAGTTCTTCAACAAGAGACGTTGTATGGAATACATTTAATAATGGATCCCATACGACCTCAGACAACAGTGTCCCGACACGGATGTGAGCTACCTACTACATCAACAATCCCATTAATTTTTTTCACTACCTTTAAAGATGTGTTATTACATTAAATCAACACCAAATTACCATCTCGCTTTGATCCAGGAAAGATGGCAGGGCAGTCACGGTCAGTGCTTACGAAGCCAAGAATTTGCTGCATGTCCTTGTCTAACGAGATATGTGCGTAAGGGACAGAAGCTTTGTCTGCGATAAACAGCAGTGTACTCGTAAGGAGGATCCCGTACGCCATTAAGGTTGAAGGAACGCGGTATTCTCACGCGGCAGAGCGCAACGACCATTGTGAATACCTCTATGTATAAATATTAATATGTGTAAGTATTACAAGGGGAGGCGTAATTAATTAGAAGAGACTTTTTAGGACTATGTAGTTTTTATCGAGCAGCTGTTCTGTGTAAAAAAACAATAGCGAAATATCATAAAAAATAATAGTGTGTGTTTTTAATCTTTAGAGGACCTTTTACACATTTAATGCTGGATGCCAGGCTCTAGGATTGCGTCAAATGAAGGTCAGATGTCATGCAATGTAATGTATTCCAATACCTGCAAAATTGCGACAGCTGCACTGGGTGAAAATCACCTTTGAATGTTTAGACGATAGTAACTGTGTCAATCCGTCATATACGGCTTTGATTGCAAAAAGCAAATAAGTTGAACTTTTATTTTTATTTGTACCCAATTAAAATTGAGAAATGCGTTGATCGCAACTTCAAATTAGGAAACTTACATTAGCTTAATGGATTGATCTTGATATACGTGTCTTCTCCAATTATTAAACTGTATTATTCAATCCTCTTTTACCTCTAATTTCACTATTCACCTGTCAAACGAAGCAATTTCTTAAGTATTTCGTTAAATATGCAAGCTTACTTACGATGCATTTTCAGATGACGCGTCTAGCCAATGCTCATATTTTATTAATGACATCATGTGTGAGCCGGGAACTGTTAGTGGCAACCGTTGAATATTTAACTAAAGTTCACTTGTTTCATAATACTTTAATAGACTCTAACACCTTATTCTATATAAGAACATTTGTTGGTGAACAGTTGATTATTTTAATATTTTTTGACCGAGCGAACGCGAACGGACGTGGCGTAGCGTCTCACTTACAGGTTCAGCTAAAATAGTACATACTGTAGAGGCCGGGAAGTAGGGGGTTGCCGGCCAAGCAGATATAGACCACGTTCCGGCCGAGGCTTGTATAGTGCTTTTCTCAAACATGACATGAAAAAAAAAAAAAAAAACAAGTGCGCGCGTGTCGCGCTGGCTGCTGGCGGGCGGCGGGCGGCTGCGGGCGGTGGTGCTTAGAGTGGGCGTGCGCCGTGTCGCAGAGCGCGCGTTGAAACAAAAGACGGTCGCATTGCCGGCCAGCGGCCTGCAAAGTTGTATGAAATCTCTTTGCAGGCCGCTAGAGTGACCGCGCGCACGCAGCTGAGCCGCAGCGCCTGCAGCGCGATACTTCTCGGCCTATTATTTGTAATCAACGTCAATATTTCATGTCATGTTTGAGAAAATATATTTGTCCAACTGTCTGTTCGCCTCCATAAGTCGCATTTCTCAACCGATTCTCGTGAATTTTTCTGAGCAGGTTTAATAATTACGAAACAGAAATAATTAGTCTACCTGTCGAAAATACAAAGTGAGACATGGATGCACAGAAAACCAGAAAAAGAGACCAGCGCAAGGAATCGAACCCAGGTCCTCAGCAATCCGTGCTGCGTGCTATAACCCCTACACCACCGCTGGACAGGAGTCTAGACACGAATTTCTCCTATGCACACATATCTCAGGAGTATCATATGAGTTTTTAAAAACTTAGTTCCAAAAGAATGTGACGTCTCTCGATGAGAGCGAAACATAAATATGTCGCTAGTGCTGCTGCTTAAGTAGCGTAGTGGGAAAAAGCAACCAGCTATTTTGCCGTAACCTACACACGCACACTGTCACATAATTTTTGTATTAATAATGTTACGTAGTTTCAACATTTCAGTCATATCTTATCAGCTGTTTAATAATGTTTAGATTTTAAGTCATCTTAGATTTATAGCTTATTTTAAACTAGAGATACGAATCTAAAACCGGATGTACCTGCACCTTTTTATTACATTCAAGGATTAACCGTAAAATTGTGAACGTCAGATTAGCGTTCGGCTTCTCTATCACTTATCCAGTGTCAAACAGAGACAATACTGTAACTTTGGTAGGACCACCTGTTTTAGTTCCTAGCTGTTGTGTATTCTTCATTAACAACTTTCCCATATATTATGTTGATGATAGCATACAAAGCTAACAGATATATGGGCTCTTTATTGTCATTCTAACAGTTGCACGTTCGTGTTATGTTTCCCAGGCGCTTGTCTTTGGCCAGTTGCCAATTAACACCTTTCTTTTTAAATTTACTTAAGAAACGAACGGGCATTCACCTGTGAGTTTGTTTCTGTTTTCATTGCTTATTCGCTGCCTTTGTTATTGTTATTATAAAATTAACTTGGTAAAGTCAACTAGGTACGTTTGCAGGCCTACATACGAGCAAAAGATATATTTTGAACATTGATCAATGTATGGAATGAAATCTTACTATAAAAAAATGTACAGCCACCTTTTAATATATCCTTTAATTTTAGGGTAGCCTGTGTACAAATAAACATAGATGATATTAAAATGCAACTTTGTATAGTTACCTACTATTTATATGTATAAGATAGAAGTGTGTAGATAGGTACCTACATAAATATAACCTTACCAACTAGTTACAGTATCAAATTACTGACTAGATAGCAGCTAGATAGCAAAGATGGGTAATGCGCGCTAGAAAAATAACTCGAAGCTTCGCTACAGTAGAAAAGCGCCTGTATGTAAATTGGGCCATTTGCAGAACATTTGTTATTTTACTCAACACTTAAATTTAACTTTTCAATGTGCTGAAATAATAAAGTTATCTGTATGTATTGGGGAGTCTCCACATCCTATCTAACGCGAATTTGGCGTAAACTGTGAAAAAAAATCTTAACGTCCGCTCAAAGCGAAAATGACGTCGATCGACTCGACTCAGCAGGGCTACTACGAAACTCGAAACTCGAAGCGTGTCGTGCGGTCCCTCTGACACTTATACTATTTAATACGAGAGCGAGAGGGACGGTACGATGCGAACTTCGAGTTTTGGGTTTCGTAGTAGCCCTGCTGTTCGTATGTACATACGGAGCGTTCAATGATGTTAGTTTCTCTTTCTCCTCAAATGGACCTCACAATACACGATATACGCCAACTAGCCTGGCATGGAAACCCTCATAGGTATAGGTAGAGTCATTCACGATGACGCGTGCCGTGGTTCTTATTACAATGTCAATTTTGAAAACAAAAGCGGCCAAGTGCGAGTCGGACTCGCCCATGAAGGGTTCCGTAGCAGCGAGTAACATAATATAAAAGTTCTTGTAGTTCGTTGTAACTTTGATCGATGGTTTAATAATAGGGTATTTTTTTTTAAATCAAGTTATTAAACAGTTAGTGTTTAAATAAAACTACTAACTAGATTTCGTTCAAACCAATTTTCGGTGGAAGTTTGCATGGTAATGTACATCATATATATTTTTTTAGTTTTATCATTCTCTTATTTTAGAAGTTACAGGGGGGGGGGACACATTTTACCACTTTGGAAGTGTCTGTCGCGCAAACTATTCAGTTTAGAAAAAAAAAATTTTAGAAACCTCAATATCATTTTTGAAGACCTATCCATAGATACCCCACACGTATGGGTTTGATGAAAAAAATTTTTTCGAGTTTCAGTTCTAAGTATGGGGAACCCCCAAAATGTATTGTTTTTTTTTTCTATTTTTGTGTGAAAATCTTAATGCGGTTCACAGAATACATCTACTTACCAAGTTTCAACAGTTCTTATAGTTTCGGGTATTGACATTACGACCAACGGTTCTTGCCGTGGCTACACCCACCATCATCTTAGACCTTCATTTTCACGGGTTTGTCACCTATTTCATAAAAAAACACAGACACTTGCAAGTATTGTATGTATATTGTTGAAGGCCCAGTCTGGCAGGAATATTATAGGCGTCGCCAGCTACGGCGACGACCATACGTGGTGAATATAAATGTGTATTTACACTGTGTAATAAGGGACGGTGGCTGGTTATGGTGTTTGCGAATCGAGAGTAATGATTATAAGGTCCTGTTTGGTAAGTAAACAACAATTCCACATCTCATTATAGAAATTGCTAATGTGTATTCAAAACGAAATAACGAAATATTATCAAAACCATGTTTGTTTGTTGGCTCAAATTTTGGGTTGGCCATGTCTGCTGCATGCACCGCGAGAGGTGGACACAGGTTACCACTTGACTTGTTGAGTGCCTTAGTAGGTATGGTTATAGGCGCCGTGGTAGGCCAAGGCGAAGACACAAGTGCAGACAGGGCGAGTTGAAAGTCCAGGAGAATGCTTTTGCCCAGCAACTAATACTGGCTAGCAAAATTATATGTTTTTGTTTTGAACATGAAACTACCGTGAGACTCACTCATATTAAATATATTGACCCGGATAACTCACATCTTAAATCGAGTTTACAGAGCGATGTTGTGTGCTACCCTACATTTGATAGTTGTAATGAAAATGATGATGAAAACGCGGGTAGTTGTGTGCCGGTGTCAGTTTCGTCGGGTAGTCGCGCGTGCAGAGCGGCGGCGCGCAGTGCGCGTGTTGCAGCAGCCGCTGAGTCGCGTTGCTCCGAAGACGAAGGGCTACGGATTAGCCCGAAACATGTCGAGCTAAACTCGATTTAAGACGTGAGTTATCCGGGTCAATATATTTAATATGTTTTTGTTTATTTGTTAAGGCATATATTGCTGACGCTTTTTCTTGGGAAGTCCCACAATATTTATATCATGGTCTCCTATAACGTCGTATGAAGATCACCCATGCAAAATGTCATGTCTCTAGACCCAGTGTGGTTTGAATTTGGAGATTTGATACTTATCCTGGGATAAAAATTACCCTATATAATATTTTTAAGCTTTCAGTTATCTGCACAATTGCACATCAAATTTAAGTCAATGCGTTAGAAATCCAATCCAGTGACAGAGTAACAAATTAGCACATACCTACACACGCACTATATTATTTTCGTGTTTATAAAATTAGTAAGATAAAATTATGGTATAGTGGCAACACAATAACATAAAGTGTCTCTTAAGCCTTATAAACTCCCACTTGTCGAACACTAAATGATCAACCCTACAAATTGTATATTGATCTTTTGCTCAAGATTTTATTCAGCGATTCGTAAACCGTGTTATTTGTTAACCAAAAGTGACAGGTGTGAGAAGGGTCGGAGCTAAGGCCGGCCAAGCGTGAGCTCTGCCCGATAAACTCGTCGACTTCCACGGGATTTGTGAAGTAATGTGTAGTACAAATATGTAGTAATGTGGAAGCTTCTTGTAGGCCTTGTAGCCACTTTATCGAAGCTTTCATTCTTTAGGCTTGGGGGACATTCATTCATTTATTGGACAACAGTAGTTGAAAATTTAAACTGAGACATGGATGCACAGAAAAACCAGAATAAGAGACCAGCGCTGGAAATCGAACCCAAGTCCTCAGCATAGCGTGCTGCGTGCTATACCCCTACACTACCACTGGACAGCATTACAGACACGAATTTCTACTATGCACACATATCTCAGGTTGCTTTTTTCTACTACGCTACTTAAGCAGCAGCACTAGCGACATCTATTTTTCGCTCTCATCGAGAGACGTAACACCCTTTCGGAACTAACCGCTCACCCAGACAAGAGATGTCGCTACTAAGCAAACTAATTATGATTGGTTATTTGGAGTCTTTTTGTATTTTGTAACTTTTACGGTCATCCCGTAAAACAATATTGAAAATACAAACTGAGACATGGATGCCACAAAACCACAAAACAAATTTGGAGTTGAAATAAAAAATACAAAAAGACTCCAAATAACCAATCATAACAGTAGTTTCCCGTGACATCTGACTTTATCTAGCGAGGACGCGGTATTATTTTTCTAGAATAAAAAAAACAATTCAATAATTCGCAGACAACCGTACGCGCAGACGGTCATTGCGCAGCGATATATTCTCCAAGGTGCATCGCAGTCTTCGAGCTATATACCTATCGGTGACTTTAGTTCTTCGGCAAATTTCTCCACCTATTTGCATCTACTTGCAACGGACTTATTGACTTGAAATTAAGTATGAATGTGTAAAAACAATGACGTGTCCTAATAAAATACTTAGTGTGTTTTAAATAGAAACCTTTACTAAAATAATGTTTATTGCCAATCCGTGTACGGGACATGCATGTGCCTAAATGTTGACTTAGCGGTACTTTGAATAAGCGTCTCTTATTGTTTGAAGTATTCATTATTTTCTTTTAGTCTCACAACCACAATGGGCTCAATCATTAGGTTTTATTTTGAAAGAAGGTCGTGCAAGTGCATTGGAAAAAGAACGTAAATCTCGGAGCATCTTTAGAAATCACAAGTTTAAGGCACCCTTTTTTCCTACGAGTTATTGCTGTTGAAAACCGTTATAGTTACTGGTATAACGTAGTCAACTTTTGCAATATATTGTGTGGGGTACATTTAAAGAATTTCACAAACTTTTACAGTGAATCCTAGGCGGTAGTTCTTTCCATTATGTATGTTCACAATGGTTGAAAGCACTTTAGAACTTAGAACTGCAACGCATCATTTGGTTTTAAAGTTTTCACATTAATTAGAACTTGTTACGAATAAAGTTTAACTAGTATCAGGTAGAAGGTCTCAGAAATCCCTGGAGTTGAGACGTCAAGAATGTTTGAACGAACACTGAACGCAGTGAAGCGGAATGGACACTGCAGGTTGTCTTTTGTTTGTTTTAACACTTTAAAGTAAACTGAGAATTGAGACTGTTTTAAGTACACCTAGACATACGAGTACCTACCTAGTTCTCGTTAATGCAGGTCATTTTCAATGGTTTTTGAACACATGATAGAGGATTTAATATATGGATATAGATAAAATATTGTATGCAACTGTACGTAATAGAGATCGTAATAGGGATCCTTAAAACACGAGTGTGGGTTCCGGTCATTACCTATGGTTTTTGAACGCATAATTGAGGATTTACTATATGGGTGTAGATAGAATACTTCTTCTTCAGCGCGTTTTCGCCCACCGTTGGGCATACGCCTCTCCAACCTTTCTCCATCCAGATCGACTATCTGTCTCTCTCTTCCAGACCAGTCCTGCTGTCTCCACAATGTCATCTGACCATCGAGCAGGCGGTCTGCCCACATATTTCTAGATAAAATCCTATTACCCTTAAGACTTTCTCATTACAGCAACATATTATCAAAACAAATTCCTGTATCTTAATTATGTCGAGCTTGACAGGCAACTCACTAGCCCCTATTTTTTTCCTGAAATTCAAAATAATATATATTTTGAATCAAGCGTTACTTTGCGGAGGTCCATATCAATGAAATGAAAACATATTTTTACTTAAATCTGTCTATACCTAACGCTTGAATTGTCGTATTAAGTTGATGTTGTTTTATTTTCTATTCTTACCATATCAGCCAATCAGCACAGTTACAGCTCAGTTAACCGTTAACCTTTCCTAAAATACGGACAATCCATTTTAAACAGAAAAAATAAAGTGATCACTGCGGGCAACCAAGGCTCAGAAAAAGCCTACAGTACACGCGACCAGCTGTGTTAGGGCGCCTTTTCACTAGAGAGGTGCTATGCAGCTTTGCTGCGAGGATGCGAAAGCTACGCTACGAAAATATGTGAACACTAATGCTAAGCTATGCAGAAAATGCGCAGCCGCGAGGTAGTAGCCGTGTGAGGAAGATGCGCAGGTAAGCTATTAAGGGCTATTAAGGTAAGCTGTTGGCTATGCTCTGCTCATAGCTACAACACCTTTTAGCCATCCAGAGCACGCATCTTTTCATATAAAAAACATAGCTTAGTTGAACCCGTTTCCTAGCGCTCAGTACACCAATGAACAAGATTGGTGGGTATCAAATTCATTCATAGCAACATAGTATAGCGCATCTCTGCTGGAAAGGCATCCTTTAGCGACGGAGACCCCGCTGCGTTGTCCAGCGTAGTTTCCATTAACGCTACAAAACTTTCTAGTACAAAACCTCACTTGAAACTAAATACACTTCAAAACTCCGAGACTATACAATTGCGTTCTACGGTCCATTTAAGATGAATTTAGGCCAGTACTTGAGTCTGTGGAAGGATTGAGTTCTGAATAGTCTGAATAGATCTAGAGAACTGTTACTCAATCACCAATGCAAGAACTTACAGAACCTAAGTTCTGCGACAATTGCGACATCTAATTGGGCGAATAATTTACTAAGTGGACGCTTTTCTTGGTAAATATATCACGAATATAGTTGGGTCCATATAAGGTTTTCGCGCACTATTTTAGCTTGTAACTTTGGCTGATGTAATTTGTTTGACGTGGACTTTACCTTCAATGGATTTTATTTACATTCAAATTTAAATAATGTAAAACAAATCGTGTTACGGTATAATAATATGTAAAAATGATAGGGGTCTTTTAATTTTAATTTGACTTTAGTAAATTTGTTGTTGCAGCGATAATAGCGACACCTACTCTCACCGAAGATGTCAAGTTTCTATTTATAATTATTAAATGAACCGAAAGATTTTTTTTAACTATGAAAATTATTAAAGATTGAGAAAACATAAGATCTTGTTCAAGTTTTAGTTTTTATCATGCACCCTGGCAGGGTATAGCCGTAATTGTTTTATAATAGGTCAAACTTAACATAGGCCCTTTGAAAAATAATGGTTTGTTTTGATACATCTTATTAAAGAGGTCTGAACGAATATGGAAATGCTGCCGAGTCAATGTAAACGACAACTTTGTTTGCAGGTTTTTTATCAGTACACAGAAGTAACAATCTCGACTTCGCTATTCACAGACGAATTCCGATTCCCAATACAGATGTCGATTCGAAAGGCGGTGAAACTCGTTTATACAGTCCGTATTGTCTTGTCCATTTGAACGGGAACATTCCTAAAGAAACTGCCGTCTGTATCAACACTGTTTTCCTTGACGCCCGAAAGTTATCAAAATTAAATTCAACAAACGGCACCGTCTCAGGTCTCAATACGCTGTGCAAAGACTCGGTAAATTCGACGCAGAACAGCCAGGGTTTTTAATTGTAGGTACCTACTCTTCTTTTTTATTTAGCTAGTCCACACCTGACTCTATAATTTTAAATATAGGTTTTAAGAAGATTTTTTGGTATTTTCATTTCAGCATTTTACTTACGTTACTTTAATTCCACTGAATTGAATTCTTCTTATTCTTCTTAGTCGGACACTCTTGACAGAGTGGTCGTGGTTGCGCAGACGAGGTACACGGAGAGATGTTCGGTGGGTCGCAGACTTTTTCGAGGACAGCCCTCTTAGCAATGTGCTTCCATTTCTGCCGGTTAGAGGCTTTGCGAAAGTGAATTATGGCCCGTCTTTATAGTAATTTGTATTTGGCTTTGAATAATAAACTGAAATATTCAACTTCCTTCACCCTTCGCATATTTTTCTTGGAAAACGGGCTCCCTAGATATTTATAATAGATGTCGCTGTTTGAAGCAAACTATATTTTTACATGCCTAAAATTTTGTACGAAGCCTTGCGCGAGTCCCACTTGGTTTTTAATTTGCCTTTTTCCAAAAACCTGTTTCATAAGTCTACTGGGAAAAGCATGTGAAACTACAAATATAGTTTGAAGTAGTAACTTAAGCAGTTGCTTAGTCTTTGGGACAGAGTTCATTTCCCGGCGTAGTCAAGTGGTGGAAACTCTAAACAGAGTCTTGGCAAGCCGCTTATGCCTTGAAATTTGCACTAACTTGAAAATTTAATGAAAGACTCGGCTTGTGCTAGAGATGTGATAACTAAGTCTTTCAGTATCGACTAGTCGATATGCTCTTGCTGGTGTCTATGTGAATACTTCAATATGTCACGAGAATGGATCGAACTTCTCAGTAAATTCTATGAAATCCAAGCATATTTCATTATTCTCAAGCGTACAAATTACATTTGAATTTGTTAGTAATTTGTGAACACTCAGTACTGCAATCTAACAACAACACAACAACAACTAACAACTACGACTTAGTACTTAATACCGTTCTTCGTTTATAATGTTTTTTTTTATCACTTGAAAGATCACAACATGTCTATAGCAGTTAAATCTTTATATTATAGTTATCATTATCACATAAGTAATAATGCATCAAGCAATAATCCAAAATCGCAGAATAAAATATTTATAGACTTTTGTTGCTTTTGCAAGTATCCCAACCAGGAGTATGTACTTGCTATTAAACATTTAGGGGCTGTTTCACCATCCATTAATTAATTTTATTTGACGGATAAATGTAATGCCGTCTCTGTTTGTTTTGTTCGAATAGGCGGAGACGGCATCACATTTATCCGTCAAATAAAACTAAAATAAAACTTATTGTTTAAAGCCTTTTTCGTAACCATCTCGACCTCGTACAATCAATGTTCGTCAGGTGCAGTTAACAGCTAATTTAAGCAGTGTACTGATTTGTGATGTGCAATAAAGAATATTTGTATTATATTGTATTGTTAGGCAGGTGCTGGTTGCAGTCAACTGTAAAATACGACATGCTGTCGCCTTCTATCTTATTTACTGTACCATATCAACCCCGAAAACGTCTGCGTTCAATCCTACAGCCATCTCCTTAACCTTTTCACCGACTAATCGACTACTATCGACCAAAGCCAGCACATCCCTAGCTTACGGCAGGAAACCGTTCCTTCTGCCAGTTTGCGTCCCTTTTCGTATTTACGCGAAATGGTGTGCGTCGGCTTTCCCTATCTTTTTTGTACCTTTTTCTAGTGTTTTAACCTGTCTAGTTTTATATTACTTACTAGTTTTAAATTAACGTTTAACTACACTTAATTATTAGTCAATAAACGTTTCAAATAATTTGTTCCCATTAAAATAATAACATACGCTGTAAGTTTAAATCTCTAAAGCTGAAGATTGCCTATGCTCAACGTATAATTTGCTAGCTGTTACTCGCAGTTTCGTCTGTGTCCCGTGGGAAGTTCACCCGTTCACAGTATAAAATATCCTATGTTTCGGGCGAATAATAACGCTTTCTATAAGTAGCTAAATGACCTTTTTTATTTGATTTGGTAGTTTTGAGTTTATTCGTTAAAAATAAGTGCCACCACTCTGTGGTGTTAATATCTTTCATCTATACATAATAGTAAAAAACAAAGCTGCTTTCCGCTGTCTGTACGCTTAGGTCTTTTAAATTACGCAACGGATTTTTATGGAGTTTCCACCGTCGGTTTTTTTTTCAGAATTACGCCAGTGCGAAGTTGAGGTGGGCTGCTAGTTACAAATAAACAATCACACACACACTGAACACACAATTAAATCCTTTCTCTTTATAATTATTATACATTAGTATCCACAATATAAATACACACCTATAAAAATACAACCAACGGCAAGTTTACACTTTGTTAGAAGGAATAGGCCATTAGTGCTATTCTTATGGCATTATGTAGGGTTCAAGGGCCGGCAACGATCAAAGCCAAGGCCGGAGTTGAGATGCAACAGCCTATACTATGGGTCTTATAGTTTTTGCTATGGATAAATAAATTATAGATGGCGCTTTGTGATAAATAATTCGTTAATCACATAAATGAGAACTATCTGGAGAGTACATGGGGAAAGTTGCATCGTGAAATGGAGGTGGTGTATAGCTTCCCGAGTCCTGACATTTTTTAATAAACTTAGTGCTTAAGACCTAGACGTAGACAGACGTAGCTTTGTTATTTTGGATATTATTTAAAAAATCTTAGAATTAATTATTCAATGAAAAATGTGTACTTTATAAAGTACATTCGGCCGTTATTCTTAGTGTTAATTAGTTCTTTATAAAGTACGTGAGGTTTTAGGAGGGTAGAGGTAAAGCCTGCACCCTGTACTGGCGAAGACCCGGGATCAATTCCCGGCTCTATCATTTCTTTACTGGTATTTTCAACGTGTTCTAGTTACAGTATATTTAAGTTAATTAATTAATTAATTGCAACAATACCTCATGGTGGCTAAGGTCAGTTGGTGTTTGACTTAACATGCATTTTAGACACAGCCAGATTCGCACATTATCAATATATTTTCATCAAGTTTTTTCTACGCTATCTACGTTAGTCGTTAAGTTGTTGCTACAAAGACCATGAACTCTGTTGACCATGACAATTAGAAATTTCACGCGCATTAGAAATACACGAATACTCGAAAAATAAGTATGGTCGATATGGCTAACTTTATCTAACTTTTTGATGTAACGATTGTTAATAATTCTCAGATTTTTTTTGTAATCGTTAAAAATTAACGACTTAGGTTATTTATTTTTGATGTTGAGTTCTCTCAGGATTGAAACGCCTATATGGCGAGCAATCCACGGTTCTTGAGCAAAGTACCTAATCAATCAATTACATTTATAGCTATAGTATTTAATTAACGATTTAATGATGGTTGCATAATAAAGGCTAATAGCTATAATCGTACAAAACTCCCAGCTACTATGGTTCATTGATTAATATAGCTAAGAAAACTAGAAAATTAAACGAGAATCTAATGCATAATTAATTTATTCCACAATCATTCTTTATTGCATTCTTATTTAAATATGTATCACACCTACTTAGCTCGAACTTTCTCACACTACCATCTTGTCAGTTGATCGTATCGAAGTTCTAAGATCGGTCGCGACTTCATATAATTCTCCTCATCCAAGATTGTACAGTTCACAAAGCGCAATTGTCTCCGTATAAAATCCCCTCAAATGCTATCTCACACTAGAATTGAAAATATAAATTCGAGTAAGCAATATCCACAGCGAGCAAGCCATTCCATAAAAGTGTACAATGAGAGCTCGGAGAAAGGAACGGCAGCTGATACTCAATTATTTATAGTTTTATGAAACGAAATAATATTTCTAGTTTTTATATCTCGATTCTGTGATATTAAGTAATTATCAATTTTGCATGGATTTGTAACGAGTGCTAAGATAAATTAACTCTGGCAAAGGCCACAAGAAAAATGATACTTTAAAACAAAACCAATACTAATGAACTGAAACAATTCGTTTGCTCACCCGCGCGACCTAAATGTATGGACTGTTAAGCTTAAATTAAGCTTAGTGACTAAATTGCATTTTTTTCCATCAAAAGACGACACTCACGTAGACAAATAATAGTCAGACCAAACTTTACACTTACAATTATACCACTGTCTTAAACCTTCCATATAATGAAGATAGAAAAAGATAGCACAGCACTACGAGTATCTCTCAGAACCGGCTATCTAACTGTATCTTTCGACCGCGCACTTTGCTAATAATGTCGCCTGCCTCGATGCTTCTCGATAACTCCGCGTAACTTTACTGGTTCAAAAGCAGCGATAGACTTAAAGACTTTATGTTTGGTTGTGGAGTTCTTGGTCGTGCTAAGTCATCGGTTGCCGTATCATATACCCAACCCTAAGAATAACGGCCGAATGTACTTTATAAAGTACATATTGTTCATTGAATAAAGAATTCTAAGATTTTTTTAATTAATATCCAAAATAATAAAGCAGGTCAACCACGTCTAGGTCTTAAGCACTAAGTTTGTTAAAAAATGTCAGGACTCAGGAGGCTATCTTGATGAGTTTATAATTTCATTCATCATCATCATCGTTCGGTGAAAGATGTCCACTGTTGGACATAGACCTCCCCCAAAGGACACCCAAAGCCTCTTGCACCTTCACTTGTAAGTAAACAAGGTGTATAATGAAATACCTATGTCTCATAGAAAATATTTCTTGCTAAAAGTTCCATTCGAGCTACTGTACAAATATTGTTCGGAAGCCGAATGTTATCGTATGTATTTATAATTGCAACTGGCATTTCAATTCCAACTTCCCTTCTCTAGACTGGAGCTGCCATTACCGTAATGCATTGTTCCCATGATGCTAACTTAATTTCCAGGAATAAACCTGCGACACTATACAATTTAGAGACGCCAACTTTTACGAACTACACGACTTTATCATTTCATTACAATATTTGCTACATTTTCCACAGCGAAAACTAATTTTCATTTTGAAAAGTGCTCTCCTTCGTAGCCGGCTAGAAATTAATTTTCGCACAACAGTACCATGCAAATTGCCGGTGAAGACAGTTTATTACTACTGCAACCATTTATACCGGGTGTGGCCTGTAATACGAGCAAAAAATTAAAACATAGATCGTCTTCGTCAAACTGAACAACATTAGTTCAGCGAATTTTAAAAATAATGGAGTCTTTTTTTTATTCGACTGGATGGCCAGTGGCTCTCCTGATGGAAAGAGATCAGCACCGCCCATAAACATCTGCAACACCAGGGGTATTTCAGATGCGTTGCCAACCTAGAGGCCTAAGATGGGATACCTCAAGTGCCAGTAATTTCACCGGCTGTCTTACTCTCCACGCCGAAACACAACAGTGCAAGCACTGCCGCTTCATGGCAGGATTAGCGAGCAAGATGGTGGTAGCAATCCGGGCAGACCTTGCACAAGGTCCTACCACCTGCATTACATTATTGCATTGCATTGCATTATTTGTGCTTTACATTGCTTCTTCGAATAAACTTAAAAGTGACTAAAAAACTAATTATTTTTAAAAGTCGCTGAACTAATGTTGTTCAGTTTGAGGAGTATGATTTATGTTTTAATTATTTGCTCATATTACAGGCCACACCCGGTATATGAATCTTGTTTTGATTCAAAGAATTCGCCATCACTTTTTGAAAAGTCTAAACAGCAGTTAATGATTAAATTCACAAAAGCAATACTTTCCGCGTGCAAATAATTCGAGAATTTGTGAAGGCGAGGGTGTCTTTTCATACGATTTGAAGGCAGACATGATAAATTATGATGAACGAGTCTTTTCATAACTCGTCGTGGTCGTGACAGCGCGAGGGCTTTGATTTCCGACGATCGACGGCTCTATTCGTTTTCAGCAGTTTTTTACACAAAACGGATAAAATATTAACCCTAAGTATGCTTAGTTTGTTTTCTTTATTTAACTCTATGCTTAGTTTGTTGTCTTAAATAAACGTGGGTAAATTTTATGGAATTTTTCAAGAGCAAAATACTTAGGTAGAAAGCGTATCAACTCAATTTTTCGAATAAAAGCTTTAAATTCAACTTATCCTCGTGTATTTTTGTTTCAAATCTTGCAAGTTAATTTTTATCCGCTAAAAAGTCTGATTGACTTAAAATTTTGGTATACATTATGGAAATTTGAATAACAATGCAAGTATCATCAAAAAGTACAGTAGGCGAAAATAAAATGTTAAAATGAAATATTTAACACAATCTCATCAGTTTTATTAACAAGGTATTAGCTGAGTCTATCCTTTTCAATTTAAGTTTTTATTCAAATAAATGATTATGATTATGATTATTCCACATTCAAAAAAAGTAGTCAAAACCTCTTTTATAGCTTGGAAATTGTCTGTGTATATTCCATCCTCTTTTGTCTTTTGTAAGAATGCAATAGTAATTAAATAGATTGCATCAAAGTACTATCTAAGGTTTCATCGACCAAAGGCTTCTTTTTAATTAAATGATACTTAACACTCTTTTTAACTTCTACCCCAAGTTGACTAGATATCTTGGTGGGGTAATATGCTCTATAATGTGTAGGATATAAGGTAAAGAGTCTTCTGTATTTAAATAGTGGATTTGCATTCAGCCTAACTGGTTTTACGGACGTCGTATATCTCGTATTACGAGTTTCCATTTTACAGCGTCGTTTCATGTGTAATTTGGGTGATATTCCTCCTATTACATATTCAATTACAATTTAATATTCGCAATGCGGAAAACAGTATATTTTTGACAATTACAATTTAATTTTCGGTGGGACAATAAGTTCCGAAAATTTGACAATGCAGTTGACAATTGAATATTTTATTTTTTTAAGAATAAAGTGAAACTTATATTTACATACAATTGTTATTATTTTTAAATTTAATTCTAATTTGACATTGTAATTCTATTTTTAACTGTCATTTTATTGTAATTTACTACTATCATTTATTATTATTTTTTGTATACAATTTCCTTTTGTTCAATACACAGAACAGATATTATATTCAATACACAGAAAAAAAACTTATTATTACAGTTTTCTATCAGGGTTCCATTTTCAAAATCACGATGATCTTCTACACCTTTGTCGCGCTGTGAAAAATCTAAGAACTTTGAAACAAAATTATTGCATCGGCAGAACTAGAAACCCTTATAGTTTCGCCATGTCTGTCCGTATGTATGTCTGTCTGTCCGCGAGTAAGCTCAGAGACCGTTAGTACTAGAAATCTGTAATTTGACATAAATATACATATGAGTCACGCCGACAAAATGGTAATAATAAAAGTAAAAAAAAAATTTTTAGAGCACCTCCCATAGACGTAAAGTAGGGGTGATTTTATATCGTGGGGTTTTAAAGCCATTGGAGGGTTGCTAAGGCAATTTTTCTAATCAGTGATCTGTTTGCGAAATATTCAACTTTAAAGTGCAAATTTTCATTGAAATCGAGCGTCCCCCGGTCCCTTCTAAAATATAAACTGTTGGGTGGAAAAATTTTAAAGAATTCAGAATGGTAGTAAATATATCAAGTTTACAAGGAAAATTATAGCGGCTAAGATTGCTTGAGAATTATTAGTAGTTTAAGAGTAAATAGCAGCCTAAGCTATAAAATAACTTGGAAGATTCAGTACATAATACGAAATCCTTAGAATATTATTTGATTTTTTCGTAATGGCTACGGAAACCTATCCTGGGCGTGTACGACACACTCTTGGCCGGTTTTTTAAATTAAATATTCCCATGGTAGGTACTCGTATTCCCTTTAATCCCCAAGACCAGCAATATTCACGTACAATTCAAAAACTCTGTTATAATTAAAAGGGAATCCAAATTTACTGGAAAAACTTGGCAGGGGATCTGTTGTAGCTTCCGTTGGGAGGCTTTTAAACTGTCCTCGAACTTTATAGACTCATAGATCAGTGGAGACGGAACCCGGCTCCCTTTGCTTTTGTAATACAAAGTTACGCTGAATTATCGGTAGTCTCTCAATCGATATTTATGTTGAAACGATACTTTTAAACCGATTAAGTTATCGATATTGTTTTGATTTGACAGCTGATTTGATATTGGTTATCGTCAAAGTAATTTAGTGTAACTTATGCTAAAGTACCCATCCTATGAAAAATATTCAAGTAAGCAAATAGTATTTTATGCAATTGTATCGTAATAGGGGTCCTTAAAACATGAGTTTGGGTTTATGAAACGAGGCGTAGCCGAGTTTCATAATAGGGTCATATGAGTGTTTTAAGGCCTAATTACATACAATACACAGTTGCACACAATATTTTATCTATATCCATATATTAAATCCTCTATCATGTGTTCAAGAACCATTGAGAATGACCTGCATTAACGAGAACTAGGTAGGTATGTCTGCCCCACGTGCTGTAATGATGTATGAAATCTCATTACGATACAGCCGTGTTCATAATAGAATCCAAAGTCTTAATGCTGGTCATTACCTATGGTTTTTGAACGCATGATTGAGGATTTACTATATGGCTGTAGATAAACTAACTTTAACTTATTTTGTTGGCATTATTCTATAGATTTATATTCTAAGATTCAGTGCTATCGTTTAAAACATTATCGAAATTATAGATCAGTGTAAGTAGCAATACAATATTTAAGACTATCGCGGTCATTACTAATTTTATGATTTAAATTCGGTTTTTGTTTCGCTTCTCGTGATCATGCCGCATGTAATTGTGCCGAAATGTCAAGCTGCTTTAAAATTAAGTAGCAATCCTATTGAAGAAAGTTATCTCCTCTGAATATTAAAATATTGTAGTGTTGCATAACATCTCATTGATGTTCAATATTGTCGACTTCCTCTATAAGGTTCCACAAAATTTGAAGCGGATATTTTCAGAATCTGTTATTAATACAAAGGTCACAAATAATAATTTAATAACGTGATGTGTCCAGGTAAAACACAGTTTTTTTACGTTTTTCGATTATCTAACACATAAATGGCAACTTTACTGTACTGCAACTTTATAGCAATTCATAACAGGGCAGATAATTGGCACTCAAAATATTCTTATCTAATGGGCTTGTATCCTCACATAATATCAGTAGTTTATCGATACTCGCTAGGCATGTGGCTATCGGCAGGCCATCCCTATATTGCTCGCTTTGTGCTGTCAGGGACCTTCGGACATGTTTCTGCTAGTATAAGTATTCGATGAACGACTCTAAATTGCCTCTAACAGGTTTGTAGAGACAAAAACGCCTGTTCCCTTTTTTGGTACGATTGCTTGGACATTTACTGTTACGCTCGATATATTCGTTACGAGGTGTAGACTTACATTATCCCTTACCTTCTTTAATTTGTCAAGTGTATTAAAGAACCGTATAAGTATATTATTAAGAACTGTAACTGTTAACAGATGTCCGTTTAGATAATTGTTGTTTGATCAGGATAATAATTGTTCCAGGCACAATTTTTCTGTTGCTACTTATCAACATATCAGCATGCAAACCAAATTATGATTTTGTTACATAAAAAAACATATGCAATCTTTTTGTTTGCTGTACTTCTTGCTGACTGGACTTGAATACTTGAATTGTCATTTAATTTTAAGTCGATGCAATCACTGGACGTGAGTGAAATTCGTACTTGTAGGATTTAAAGATTAATTACGTGTTACATCCATACAAACGTTAAAATGTATATAAAACATTTATGAAATAAATGAAAAACAAAAAAGAAAAAACAAGTCTAGTAGTCTAGGTAACCTTACCCCTTCAGTTCTGTGGTGGTAGGAAGTAATGGACACGAGTCAAACGAATGTTAAAGACCTCCTTTACAATCAGAGTATGAAAATATATAAATGTATCAATATAAATTAAAAACATCTCCCAACAAGTCGGCTTGTAGAGACTCAATGAAAGACTAAGTTGACACTTTACAACCTCTATCAAATTAGTTATCTCCAAAATCACACACTTATTATAGATTTTAAACGATTTTTGTGTTAATTAGATTTAAACCCAGAGTTCTCTCACGCCCTTCAACTAGTTTAACTGTTAAGTTAAATTAATGAATAGGTGATAATTCCCGGTCGGTACTAGGTCCGAGCCATAAAATACATGAGGATTCCCAACACTTAAAATTTATACAAGCCTTTATGGTTCTATACACCATATGAACTCTACACACCGTATACACACTCGGTACACAATTACACTCTATGGTTTTATACATCATATGGATTTTATACACCAGACACTCAATATACATACAATAGATATAACACTCATTTCAATTGTACAAAGTCAAAGTCAAAGTCAAGTAAGTACTGAACCTTTGAATTCTTGACTTATCGTTTCATCTCAACGTTCTCCCAATAAGTTCCATAATTAAGTCGCATGTTAAGACATACGATGTCACTATGATTTTTTTATTTGAAAAGGTTCCACAGTCAGACAATTCTGTTGGTACTATAGTACCCTATAGTAAAGTTGGTCTGAGAACTAGTAATAGTAATAGCGCAGCTATTCGCGCACAAATTACTCTATACCCCGTTACAAACATGGCGAAGTTACCGTCGAATGCATTAAAAACTTGTTCAGCTTTTTATAAGTTGAGAATAAAGCTAGATGCTGGTTTCACGTGAAGTAGTTAATAAATTGATTCGCGAGTTTGATGTTGGTTTAAATACTTAAGTGATATCGCGTAATTCCTTCTCTTAATTTTTGGAATGGCAACTGAGGAACAAAGGTATCAAAAAGATGTGGCACTAGTCGCATACTTAATGTCTGAAAGTCATAATTTTTGTTAGTCATATTTTGTTTGCCATCCTGTAGAACTATATAGGTTAGGTTTGTTTTATAACAATTCCGAACATTAATTGTATTCAGTAAAAATAATTATAACAAGCACTGCATTATTTCACGATCAAGCACATAATTAATACCGGCGCAAAATAACTCGTGTTCAATATTTCTTGACAATATCTTACCGTTAATGGTTGATAGCCAAGTTAAAGGAGTTTGATATAAAAAACCTACAATTTATCAAGAGAATATTTCAATAATCTTCTCGTGTTAGTTAAGTATTATTCTATGTCTACAAATATTTCTTTGCATATCGCTGTTTTTTGTCCGTGTTGTGTTTTGTAGTGTAGGTAGTGAAATTCAATTCATTTCTTATGGGTTTAAAAAGTTTCACTTTTACCGATTAAAAGTAAAAACATGCTTATCGCTGTTTGAGTTCATATGCAATGCGCCTTAACGGCAAAGCAATGTTAACTTAAATACGGTTTCGGTTGCAAATATTGCACTCTTCGCACCGCACAGCGCATCGCGCTCATAAGCAGAGAGCGGTCGAACTTGTTTTGTGTAGGTACTTTTTATAATCCTACCGGCAAATTGTAACTTTTATGATTTTGCGATTGTATTAATGTTTAAGCTCGCTAGCTTAAATTATAGTTTATGCATGTAATATTTATTTCTCAAGTAAGTGAATTATTGTTATTCTTTTGAGAAATAAAGATCTTTAAACCGAATACTAGTTATGGTCAGATAACAATCATTACTAGCCGGCAGATGTCCACTGTTGAACCATGGCGGCCCCCGTAGAACGCCACAATGAACGCCAACTCGCCTCTTGCATCCATCGGTTCCGCGCAACTCTCGCGATATCTTCAGTCCATCTAGTGGGAAGCTTTCCAATGCTTCGTCTTCTGGTTACGACTACGAACTCGAGAACTTGCCTCCCCAACACTAGCTTATAACTAATATTGTAGTTTATTATCTGGTGTAGGTACATCGTAATGATTGAAACTATTTTTAACTACCGGTGTATATTTAACTTTTTGAGCTCCACCCGTAAATCATACTTTGCTCACGCCCGTAACTCTATACGTGTAATTACCACATAACGTGACGTTACCATAACGCCCGAGGTGTTACGTCCTTCACGGTGTGCCCACATCGCAGACGTGTCTGGCGTGGACTGCATCGAGAGTGAATGGTCGCGGTCCGTCACCCAAGCGGGCCATAACGCACGGTACATGCGTTACGTAAACAAACAACGTCGACTTGGCACAGTTGTGAAGAGAGTGCTTACGAATAACTGATCTGTTAGTTTAGCAAGGAAAACTTAATGACGAAAACAAGCAGGTACGTAAAAGAGTTTTCTCAAAGATCTTCTTCTACATTAAAAAAACGTACAGGAACGTTACTTTTTTTTTAAAACAAAGTCGATATTGCCACAACAATATCAGAAATTAACAACCAAATCGTTATTTTGAATATGATAGGTTTCGTTGTAGTACTTCCTTGTTCTTCCGCTTCTATAAATGCAGAAAGCTACGTCTGTACGTCGAAACTTCTGGACCCAGGCTTGAAATTCGGATAAAATGTACCTTGATTCAATCGTCTTACAATTTACTAGGTACATAAACAGATACAGAGACGAAACTGTTGAACGATTATCTGCATTGCATTAATTTACGTCTAAGTCCCGCGTTATGTCTTCTATTTGAAATAGAACTTTAAGTATCATAGAGCTGCGAAAAATAAATTTGTGAAATAGTGATATTAACAGTCGATCTTGAAATAAGGTTGGAATTAACGATCTTTACTTATTTTGCAGGTGGTAGGACCTTGTGCAAGGTCCGCCCGGATTGCTACTGCGATCTTGCTCGCTAATCCTGCCGTGAAGCAGCAGTGCTTGTACTGTTGGGTTTCGGCGTGGAGAGTAGGACAGCCGGTGAAATAACTGGCACTTGAGGTATCCCATCTTAGGCCTCTAGGTTGGCAACGCATCTGCAATACCCCTGGTGTTGCAGATGTTTATGGGCGGTGGTGATCTCTTACCATCAGGAGACCCACTTGCTCGTTTGCCATTCAGTCAAATAAAAAAAATATAACTAGATAAGACAAATTGCGGTCCAATTAGGCACTTTTGCTTCCACAACAGACTACTGCCATTAGTGATCCGGTCTTACCAAATTTGGATTTAGTTCTGAAAATTACATACAACTATTTACCGTAATAATCACACGAGTGCAAGAAAAAACCAAATATGTAGTGACTAACAATTCAAATAAAGTTATGATGAATAGGTTGTTAAGGCTTCGCCGTATTGAATAGATCTTCTTGCGTCAATTTTTCGCGATAGATGGAATACTTATATACATGTACATGTGCTGAAGAAAACCACTCTCCAAATACTTCATTATTTGCAATAAATTGTATCACTTGCATTTTTTCCCCCTGCTTTTACCTATATGAAGAACTTGAATGTCTGCTCGATATTATTTATTTATAATCAGTTGTTTACATGGTACGTACAGTGGTAAGTACAGTGGTACTCGTAATAGGTTACATACACAGTGTTCATACGTCATAGCTCTTTGTTTAGGAGAGACATTAATATATGGTCTCGCGGATAGCAACTGACCGTTAACTTTTTGACACAGTAAAACTGAGATTGGTTTTTTGGAATCTTTTTGTATTTTTTATTTCAATTCCAAATTTTACTTTTACGGTCATCCCGTAAAACCTAAATTGAAAATACAAACTGAAATATAGATGCACAGAAAAACCAGAAAAATAAGACCATCACTGGGAATCGAACCCAGGTGCTATACCGCTACCACCATCAGTGGTGTAGCGGTATAGCACGCGGTACGGATTACCGAGGACCTGGGTTCGATTCCCAGTGATGGTCTTATTTTTCTGGTTTTTCTGTGCATCTATATTTCAATTTACAGTAAAACTGTTCAGTGCTTACCTACTGCGTATTTATTTGTGAATATTTTGTTCCAGGTACTTGTCGCTGACGTGTTAAAGTATTTAATGGCGCTGCTGGTAATTGTTAAAACAAACGCAAACGCATCGCATCCAAGTGGCACCTAATGCTTTGTCAAAACTACTTAACAAGGGGGGGGGGGGCAGATATAAGCCTGTACCATGAAGAAAACGTTAATATTCAAAATTCAAATGATTTATTCAGTAAATAGGCCGCAATGGGCACTTTTACACGTCATTTTTTAAACTACCAGCGCTTTCGGAAAGACCATCATTGACAAGAAGAATGCGCCGCAAGAAACTTGGCAAAAAGTCATTTTTTCATAATAATATAATTACAAATAAAATACTTAAAAACTATTTTAAACAATTAAAGAAAAAAAATACAAAAAATAATAATAATAAAAATACAGGGATGTATGGGGTCCCTTAGTTACAATACTAAACACTAACTATATCTAAACTATATCTACGTTCAGTGGAAGTGTTGAATGCTTCCACCGTCATAAATTTTAAAATAATAATAACAATAATTTAGTTCTGAAATATACATTTCAGGTCAAGTAACCATTAAGCTTTTGGATTTCGAAGGCAAGTTCACGTCTGCCGCCCCCAAAGTTAGCTCACTCACTCACTTACTTATTAATAAAATACCTAATCAATTTGTTGATCGAGAACAAAACAGAATTACACAATTAAAAGAAACAATTTAGGGTCACAACATTTTGAACGCAGACATCAGGTGGTTATGAGCTCAGGCTTAGCAAAAGCTGCCAGTTTAAAAGCAAAAACTGGCACCAAAAAAAAATAACATGGGACACTTGACACCAATTGACAGTTCCAAACTAAGCAAAACTTGTATTTACTAATGGATAGTAAGCAATGGATAAACATACTTATATAGATAAATACATACTTACAAACAATATTATGACGTGAATACGTCATTTTCATTATATTATGATGCTTGATCGATCTCTTGTAAATCATTAGTTTTATTTCCTTAACACGTGTCGTACTGTCTATGTGTGTATGGCTACAGCAAAATTTTTGTCGTTCGTGTGTAAGTAGACCAAACTAAGTACTTTACCATTATTTTGGCAATTCAATGAATTCAATTAATTTGTGAACCCTAGGTTGGGATAGTAATTCTAAGATTTAAAAATTAATTGAATTTCCTGATTGACTGATTTCGGAGCATTTGAAGGTATTATACAGTTCCAGCAAATTTTTCTTTACCAGGACGTTGACCCCGATAATTCCGAAGGCATACTCCTATTCCTCAAATTGCTACCTTGGGCAATTAGTGAATTAGTCCCGAACGGATTTCCTTAGGGATTTATTTGTTCGGATTGGATTCACAAAAGACTTTTTACAGTTAATTAAAATTCCTAACGTTGAATGGTATACTATTTTAGACTAATTGTTTCAATAAGTTTAACTTTTTACACAAATTTAACTTTTTTAATTAAAATCAAGGCCTTTGCGTTAATAACTCCGTAAATGCAGCTTGGCTTAGTAAGTAAATGGCACTAAACTAGTCTCAATTTGTCGAAAATGAAAACAATTATTCGACAAAGACTGTTAAAAATTTCCATAATTATGATAAAACTAAGTATTTAACTTTGAGCGACGCTTCACTAACACAGGGAAATTTTTAATCAACGTCTTCGATTGTACGTTGTGTTTAACGATACTGAACTTTTTAAACTAAAATGTTCGTTTTCCATCATCCTATTTTCCGATCAGAAACCATTGTAACTGGGTGTCAAATTTCTTCCAAATCCGTCGAGCTGTGCTGTGCGTGATTGAGTAACAAACATCTAAACATGCAAACATCAAATCTTCCTAACATCTTTACAAACTATCTCATACATAGTATTGTTAGGATAGAATGGTTTTAGGATACAGTCTAAGATATAGATGCTACCTAAAAAAAACCTATACGCTCGAGCTTAAACTGTTTATTCCGGCGTAAAAGTAAGGCAGCCGGTAAAAAAACTAGGACACGTATTCCTGACTCAAAGAAAGAGAGAAAATACATTTATTACAACACAAGACACAACAATAAATATTATTAAGTTCGATAGTATAGTATACGAGTAGACAGTAATAGCAGTATGTGTCATTGCGAGCACTCAATCGATTGCCACCCTATATCATTAAAAGGATTAGTTCTTATCGATCTTGGCTTTTTTATTTTCCCCTTAAAAACACTTCCAAATCCCCTAATTAACTCTCCTAATCTCTGAATCCCCCTAAGCCTTACTCGAATCAGTAATCACTTCGCCGCTCCATTACTTTCTGTAAGAAAATCAACACGTCTTCGTCTCCGGATTAACGTGAAAGCCGATCCCTGTTAACTGATATGTGATTAATTGTCGGATAGCCGGCTGTCATCGTTGCCTTAGCCTATGTGATGGGACGCTAAGATATCGGATGCGTTGTTTATTTATTTTCGGATAAAAAAAACTTCCTTAGCGGCTGCTAATCTGTGAGTTGGACCGCTTCGCAATGATATCGGATTACTGTTGTGTAAGGTTTATTCGAGTCTGGATTACGTTAAACAGTTAAGATATTTAATAAAACCGTAGATAGCCCAATCCGGGTTCGGAAAAAAGAGAAACCGAAAGTGGGACACACTCAGTAACGATTGCCAATTCAGGTAATGGCGTATGCTATGAGACTGAGACCTCACGCTACACTAGCGCTTGCGCGAAATTCGCGATAGCATTTCGCAAAAAAAGTTTTTTTTTTAATTTGCTATGTGTATGCTCTATATAATTGTAGTCTGAATTGGCATTGGTCTGAAAGATTTTGGTTTTAGTTGGGTTTTAATTTTTTTTCCTATTTAGAAGTTACCGGAATTATAGCTAACCATAGTTACAATAATTACAATAGTTACAATAATTTAAATAAACGCAGTGTCATCTGTCACCTGTCAGTGTTAGAATTAGGTGGTTTAGTAACATAACATTTATTTGCGACGAAGGTCAAACAAAGGTCTAACGTTATTTTGCAAATATTTTCAGCAAGCAACGTTGGTGACTCTCGGACCGCTACAAAGATATACTACACAGTTTTATTACTACATAATACTAAATAAATAGATAATTTGTAAACTATGAAACATAACTAAGTAGATAAGTTATTAAGGTAAGTGTAAGTCAATTTCTTTTTGTGTGTACCACTGAGCAGAAAAACGGTAAAGTGTGTGTAGAAATATGTAGGTTCATCAGGTCAGGTAATCTTTTTTTAATTCTTTCGTGTTTCCACTGAAACTGTACACTACCGTTCACTATAAGTTATCGCTTCGCTATCCCTTTTTACTTAACATTCAGCATAAAAAATTCGTAATTTAACAATTGGAGCCAAAACATAAACACTTCGGAAGATTGTTACTGAAAAAAAAAACAATTTTACTGCTCTCCTCTGTCAGCCGCATAATAAAAGTATTCGGTTAGCACATTCAGACAATAACATTTAAATGAAGTTATGTACGTTAAACTTGAAGTATACGGGCCCTATTTTACTTCTAGTTTCACTTTACCGACGGTTGTGTCATTATTATACTTAGTAGCATTGTCCGTTCAACCCATATTTATAGCTAGGTTGACTGACCATAGTCAAGGCCACTTCCCAACGCACATTCCAAGTTGGAACACAGATCGAATCGATCTTTAATCGAAACAATCGAATCGCAATTTGCATACGCTCTTTTTTTATTTGCAACCGCTTTATCGCATATCTAACCGATTTATCTATAATTGAAGAACTTTGTCGCAATAATCACGTTGTCTTCCAGAGAATAGGATAGGTAGATCACTGCACTAATCTATTAACGTACTTTAAGGGGGTAAAGGGAAATAGTTGCAAAATATGTAGCTAATTGTTCCAAATCTCTCCAGAGAGGCGCTAGCCAGTGTGTTACCGGCAGCCACGCTTTCTTTAAGGGATTAACCTCCGTAACGTATTTTTGTAACTTACGAGTAACTATGACATTACTTAATTTAATTAATAAACTAAAATACAGCCATTGTTTTTTTATGGCTTTCACTCTTGCCGTGATAGCAAGACGTATTTTGCCAATGTCGGCGTAGAGACATTACACACGTGAGGAGAGTGTTCGATTTATGAAATTTTGATCTTGGGGAAGGAACAGACATGAGACCTAAAACAAATAACATATGTTATGGACGGCACAAAGACCACAAAGACAATTAAGTTTTTTTCAAATCTTAGGGTATTGGAAGGGTGTTAAGTATGTTAGCATAAAAAGAAGAATTAAAAAGGAAACAAAAATATAATAATAATAAGCATGCTGCAAATACTACAACTTAATGTCGTAGCACCGAATAAATTTGATTTTTAATAAACTAAAATTCAGACGTTGTTAACCTTCTAACAAATTATAATTGACAGCAAAGTAAATTGACAAGTAAGTGTAAATGACAGCCGACAGATACTTTGATTATTAGCCTGGCTGCCGGTAACACACTGTATAGGCTATTTTTATCCCGATGTCCCAATTTCTAAATGAAGACAGTAAAATACTGAAATTTTAATTCGACTGCTAAACCTTATAGTTAACGCGAGCGAATCCGCGTATTAAGACTAGTTGAGAGTATATTGTCGACATTAAGTTCCGTGAGCCATAATTAGGAGTGAAAATAGAAAAAAAATGTTCAAGCTATTCTACATAAGAAATAGGTTGACTGTATGTTCAAGATAATTCTGTCAGAACGCAATATGTTGCGATACCGTTTGGAACCGGTCTTGGCTGAATTTAATAAAGTCTTCGCATTTTTACGATTCCAATCGTAAAAAATATTGTGACTGGTTCGAAATAAAATGTATAGCAATTTATGGGAAGCTTGGAGGATGTTGTATAATCCTAAATTAAAAAAGGATGTAGTAGGTACTTGAGCTTATTAAACCAAGGTTTTATGAAGATCTGGATATCGCGACAGTCTGAAATGAGTTATTTGGTTGTTTCCGTCGGCCCAGTTATACTAAAATATCCGACCAGTAATTTTTGCTAAAAAAAAACGGTTTATCCACAAAAGAAAAACAATAAAAACAAATGAGTTACCATAAACAAATGCAATTTTGTGAAAATGTGAACGCTCAGCAAGTGACTTAATCGTAAGTAAATAGGTAGGGCTTGCACAGAACTGGATAAACTACCTAACTATTAACCCAGAGCTGAGCAGCAGTGTCAAAATGCATAAAACTGTCATCCCTAACCCCAGGCTAAATTTTCGCTTTGGCCTCTGTTTCACCATCCATTGATAACATTTTTCTGACGGATAAATGTGATGCCGTCTCTGTTTGTTTTGTTCGAATAGACGGAGACGGCATCACATTTATCCGTCAAATAAAATTAATCAATGGGTGGCGAAACAGCCCCTTAATATTATACAATGGAATTTAAAAGGAAAACTATCACAGATGTGTGATATTAATACGTATTAGTTGATCAAAACTCATCTTCACTGTCATCATCATCCCATCCTATTTACGTCCCAATGCTGGGTACAGGCCTCCTCTCAGGATGAGAGGGCTGGGGCCGTAGTTCCCACACGAAATCAAAACTCAATATTGAATACTTGCCCCCTATTGGAACGAACCCTATGCTGCGCGTAATCCAACACCAGCTTGGGTTTTTTTTTATATTAGAGGGTCAAAATATTGACAGCAAACAAAAAAACCAATACTTGTCCTAGAGTGTCATCTCTACTTTTAAAAAATTCATGTCATCGAAAGCATAACTGAAATGTATCCAATACCGTGTTCCTGTGGGGGACGTAAACTTGAATTTTATATTGGGGGTCGTCCGGGCCGTCTGGCCCAACATAATTCAAATTAAGCACATGACAAGGGCTTCTGGGGGTTGTCGCGTGGCGCTAGAGTGTTCGGATGAGGCATAGTTGCAAGTGATGCAATATTGATGAGTTGTTTTGTCATTGATAGAGGATTTTCTTTACTTCTTGGATCGCCCTTTATGTATGCTAGTTATGGATGAAGTTAACTAAGCTACTCGTACCTGTTAAATATAATATAAACATAGGGCATAGGAATATACAGACATAATATGGAAAAAGAAGGGATTGCTGCCACCATTATTTTTACTTGCTAATTGTGTTAGTTCTATCCTAGTATTTTGTGCTGACAAAGCATTTGAAATGATGTCCATGTTCATGAGAAGTGATGCTCGTTTAGTATCAGATGACTGAGTCTCTCGTTTGCTGCCGTTATTTTTCTTATCAAGTTTCAGACAGCTAGAGATATTTTAGTCAACAGCTATTTCAATTAACCATACTTGCTTTTTGAGCTCAATTAAATTCTACTATAAATAAAATAGATCGAAATTGCGTCGAAAAAAATCATAACTTTACTTTCATCTATTTAAACCCTTAGCAACTAGACCTACGCACAAAACTACTTATTCCAAAGGGAAGATACTATATTTATAGTTCAATAAAAGCAATCGCACGTACAAGCGGACTCACAGCCGAAGCCGAAGCTGACATTTTGGAAATAATAAGACCATGTCTACCTCGTTGGCGCAAAATGTTTCAATATTCCACGCGATATTCCAGACGCTTGTTTAAATGCGTGTCCTGTATCTCCTAAATGGAATTTTGATTATAAATTTTCACTGCATAATTTGTGTTGTGATGTAACTACCTGGCTGTTTTGTAATAGCTTGTGTGGGACTAAGTTGCTGATAGCTATTTGACATCGACACAGCAACTTCTAATCACTAATTACAGCGAATACGTTACGTGACTGAAATTTAGGATTGCTAATAAGTTCTATTACCTTGTGTGTGAAATTACTGATTAAAAGGCTTTCTTATCTGATGCAAGGGATGTTATCTTCACTAATTATAAAAATACGAATGTTTGTTTGTTTGTTATGCTTTTTAATTATTTATTTTCTCAAATAGAAAACAAAACAAGATACAGAAATACTTATAACTAATACCACAAAGGCTACTTTTTATCCCGATATTCCGACGGAATATGGCTAAAATCTCGAAATAACAACCACTGGGCTTAGAGTCATGAAATTTGGTATATACTCGTAGGTAGCTGCACGTCTAGAATAACTAGACGTAGTCGTAACTTAATAGTTTTTATCCCAATATTCCCCTCACGGGATAGGGATAAAATCTTGAAACTTCTACCGCTGGGTTTAGAGTCTTGAAATTTTGGACAGTTGTTTTTAATACAACCTCAATAAAGACCAGGATATACATTTTGTGAATTCCCAGGGGAATTTTAAGAACCCCGGAATTTCAGTTGTGCCAGATCGAATAGTTTACGCGTGTGAAGCCGCGGGTAAACTAGTAAAAAATAAAAGAAAAATACATTATATATCTGCTATTAATGCCGAAAATCACAAATAAGGGCCACAGTGTTGCGGCCAGTCGCAGCGCTTGTTTTCAGTGACAATAGAATGCAGCCGTGACAGGGAAAGATTTTTTTAGTAACAAAATTTCAAGTTGAAATAAAAAATACAAAAAGACTCCAAAACCAATCTTAATCTTTTTATTACCGCGGGATAGAGCCAGCTTTTATTCCTCTTCGGCAGCGAAGCCACGCGATGAAGGTAAACGTAGATAATTTGAATGTGCGATGTTTAAAAGAAAAACATTCAAACGGACCCTTGTACGCTTCAGTTTCAGTGAATTTGTTTATCCCTCTTTTTATGGTTTACTATTTAACGGATCTTCGCCAACTTTGCATACATATAGGCTGTTTAGGGTAGTTTTATTTCGAGAAAATGGGAGACCTCCTTCCGTCCCCTCGGGCAACTCGATCAACGCGAACTCGCGGCAAGCAAGCACTTAGATAGGTTTATTTACCTTAATGCCGTATGTTAAAAGGATTGACTATGACGTTGTTAGTAAATTCAAGGGCTCTACCAAGTCAGTTACGAGATTATACAGGGCTTTTAAAACCATGGTTGAGTTAGTTGGGACAGCTGAGGAATAGAATTTCCTACGTGAGCCTGAGTCAGTGTTCCCATGGCATGTATTAGACTACTAAGGCTAGTGTGATCTCTCAGACCGCGTCTTTGCTAACCATTTGGAGTGATTTTGATCAAACATAGCTAGCGTAAAATATTAGATAAGTAGCCTTTAAGAAACTCCTCATTAAACTTTGCCCCGTTAGTGTGAATCTTATTATCTTGTAAGTAAATTTACCCCCTTCTAGTTATCAGATTGGCTTGAAATTTTGCACACCCTATAATTTTGGATAACAAGGAAGGAACAGCCAACAAAAAAAAATTTTTTTTCACCAACCTAACAAAATAACTAACGCCAAACGTACCCTTCGCTAAACGTCACCAAATAAATGTGTGGTGCTGTAGTGGCATGTTATCTCGAAAAATAAATCCGTCACACGACGGCCATGAATAATTCAAGAGCAGCAGTTGATGAGGACAGACGTGCTGCCAACCCTTCCGACACTTTTTCCGCTTTAATCCACCTCAAACCGTACGAGTAAGTTCTTTTATAATTACTTGTCTACGCTTTGGAGTGTTGGGGAGTTTCGTCGCTGTTAAAGCAAGTGGTTATGACTGCAATTTTAAAGATAAGGGTAGATTTATGTATATGCTCGTCTCGTTTTTGACTCCTGATTACGGTTAAGCTGTAGTGTTAAGTTTTTTATTTAGATCACTCACACTGAACTGTACTTAAGAACAGGTGAGAAAGGAGTCAATCACGGTCAGTTATATGTAAAAAAAATCGTAGAAAAGCAGGTGATGAGGAGATGATGATGATGGATGGAATGAGGATACTTCTGTCTCGCCGTCAGGATGCGTTCATGATGTAGGTAAAGTAAGTGAGAGCTTCAATAAGAAGTTCTTCTGGAACACAGTTGTTTTATTTCACCAGTCGATAATACATACAATTACAAAAGCAATCATAGTATGTACAGAGCTAATCGACAGACGAACTGACAGAATCATTAACCAGGTGTTGTCGTCCCTACAGCCCGAAGTAGAATGACGCTCCGGCCAACGAGCTCGTCCACGTGCACCGCAACCGGTAGTCACGTCGCACGGCGTTCGCCGCCATCTCGATATTGTAATAGTCAAATTTACAATCTTATAAGGCTTGATTATTGTTATCCACGACATAAAAAAAAAATATCATGGGACACTTCACACCATTGAGGGCTATCGCGAATGAATTCGCGCTAGAGGCGCTAGTGTAGCGTGAGGTCTCCGAAATGTCAAATCTCATAGTTTTTGGGTGAGCTACGAGGGTTTATTTATAATTAGAATAATTTTGTGAATATTTTGCAATATCTGTAATTAATTACGGCAAATATGCGTTCCGGGGCAATGAATGTCTGTGTTTTGAGACAGTTTTGTCTTTCGATAAGCCGAGGTTCTGATAAGCCGTGGTTTGACCTATCGCCTCTCAAGCAGAGGGCCGTGGGGTCGAACCCCGGCTCGCACCTCTGAGTTTTTCGAAATTCATGTGCGGAATTACATTTGAAATTTCCCACGAGCTTTGCGGTGAAGGAAAACATCGTGAGGAAATGAAATGAAATGAAATGAAATGAAATGAAATGAAATGAAACTTTAATGCCTAACATTAATACTTATCAAGTTACATTTTTATACATTTACACATTTCTATTGATAATGTTTACAAATATTCATGTTTATAGTCATGTTGGCACTGGGTACCAAACTCAGCATAATGCTGATCACATGACGCGACCAGCGCTGATTTTCAGTTTGGCCCCTATACGAGGGGTAATTTTGGTTGAAGTTAGTGGTTTGCGTTGTGTTCGTGTATATACATTATATTTATGTTCGTGTATATATATATATATGTATGTATATTTTTTTTACATGCATGTATGTAAGTATGCTATATGTGTGTATGTATTTATCCATGTCTATATATATGCATATGTATCAGTATTGTAGAGGTTTCATGACAGTTGTATAAAGTATAGTCTAAGTCCTGGTTCTCGTATTGGTGTCCATACAGTGTTCGCATACAATTTCTTAATTTAGTTTCTGCAGCTCGAGCAAATGCTTTTTAACTAATTCTTTAAATTTAGCCAAAGATATTGGTTCACGCAGAGGTGGAGGCAGATTATTCCAAATTTTCGCTGCAGCATACTTGAAACTCCCCTTGGATAAAGCTTTTTTAAATCGAGGAACCACTAGTGTGTTCTCCCTACATCGTCGTATGGACTTAGTACAAACATCTTTTACCCACTTCAGTTCCTCGTAAAGATATTCCGGTTTACCGGATTCGATAACTTTGCGCACAGAGACTGCCAAGTGCAAATGTCTCCGGCTTCTCATATTTAAATTATCTCTGTTATTTAGATAAGGTGTTATGTGCGCACGCTTTGGTATGTCATAACAGAATCGAACACAAGCATTTTGAACACGCTGGATTGCTTTTTTTGTCTTCTCTAATATTCTTGGCCCGTATACTATATCGCAGTAGTTAAAATGTGAAAGGACTAACGATTCCACAAGGATCTCTCTAACATTCTCTGACAAATATTTTCGAATATGATATAAGGTTTTAAGTTTATAAAAGGCATTTCGTATCTTGATGTTGACGTATTCCTCAAAGCGCATCTGCCCGTCTATCAGCAAGCCCAAGTTCTTTGCATGTTCCACTCGAGACACAGATTCTGATCGCAAATATATCTTTGGATTTTGCTCAATGACTTTGCAACGCTGCCATTTATTACCCATGATCATAAATTGCGATTTAGATGGATTTAGCACAAGATTGTTTCTTAATGACCAGTCCGCTATGACTTCTAGATCCTCGCTTATCTTACTGATTGCTTGACTAGTTTCGTTAGGATTAAAGGAATAATAAAGCTGTGTGTCGTCCGCATAGAGGTGAACATTGCAGTGTTTTAATTGTTTTACGAGATCAGCTGTATATAAAATGAACAATAATGGGCTTAAAACAGATCCCTGTGGAGTACCTCTGCCAATATTTTTAACTTCTGATTTAGAAGGCAACCCCTGTGCTGTTTGCAATTCAACAAACTGTTGTCGTCCCGTGAGGAAGGATTTAAACCAGTTACAAGACGATTTGGACACACCGTAATAAGCCATTTTTGCTAGTAACAATTCTGCATTGAGACAGTCGAAAGCGCGGGAAAAATCCAAAAGGACGAGTATTGTGGCCATACCCATATCTGAAGCTGTACTAACGTCACTTGTGACCTTTACGAGGGCGGTTGCCGTACCGTGTTTTCCACGAAATCCCGACTGTACGACCGGCAATAAATCTCTTTCTTCCAGATACCTGCTAAGTTGTTCACAAACTACCTTTTCTATTATTTTGGACAGTACAGGAAGTATACTTATTGGACGCAGGTCTTTATAGTCCTCAGTTTTGCCACATTTAGGTATGGGCCTAACTTTAGCAAGTTTCCAGTACTCAGGAAAGACACCTGATTGAATTGAGATATTCACTATATGCGTAATTACGGGCAGAGTTACGTCCAGTGTAAGTTTTACCATCTCAATGGAGACATTGTCATGACCAGCAGCTTCTGTGTTTATTGCCTTAATAATTTTAGAGACTTGATCTTCCGTGCATAATTTTATGTCAAAATGTTGATCATTTGATTCATCATTTTTAAAAGACATATGAGTTTCGCGGTCCGTATCCAAACTACCCGGCAATTTCAAAAAATAGTTATTAATTTCATCCGGCTTAGCTAAATGTTCTGGGATCAGCGGCTGGCCATTGTCTCCCAAAGACGCCGAGTTCTTGAGACGATTCCACATCTGTTTTGGTTGATGCTTATTTTTATTAACATAATATGTAAAGTAGGCTGTCTTTTCACGTTCAAGTGCATTATTCGTATAGTTTCGGAGGCTTTTGTAGTACTCCCTGTGAGAATTAATATTTGTTTTACGCGATCTTTTGAGAGCGGAGTCCCTCAACCTCATCATTACTTTAATGGTGTCAGTAATCCATGGGTAGGAGTGAGAGCCGACTCGTACTCTATGTATAGGCGCATGCTTGTCAAATAATGATGTAAGTAGCTGATTAAACCGTTTTACCTTTTCATTTACATCCTTTAATTTGAAAACATCCTGCCATTCCCATTGATTCAGGTCCGTCTCAAAGCTCACCTTGTCAATGTTACCTAATGGTCTTTTATAAATGTATTGGAAAGTTTTCTTGGGTTTTGGAATATTTAGTTCTGCTATGACCATTCCGTGGTCACTAATTATAGGGTTATGATTTACATATATTCTGTTGAAGTAACTGGGACAGTCTGTGATAATTAAATCAATTAAAGTTTCAGTACTATGTGTAATTCTGGTAGGCTCCCTAACCATTTGCTCTAAATTTCTTTGACACATAAATGACACAAGTTTCCTTACATTAGGGTTATCTGGTAACTTCAAATTAATATTAAAATCTGTAAGTAGAAAAATACCATTACAGTAAGCGAACATGTCCAAAGAGTCACTCAAGGATTCAATTGCACAGTCCACAGACACGGTCTCCGGTCTATATGCTGTACCGATAGCGAAACTTCCTACTCCCTGTACCTTTAGTACCAGCCACATCTGTTCGAGTGTGGCCGAAGGGTGAGGCTTCACCCGTACTGATATATCGTTACGGACATAGAATCCTACGCCACCACCTTTTTGTCCGTTCGAGCGTGGTTTACTTCTTAGGATGTAACCGGGAATAGAAGGTATAGTTTTGTCTTCGTCTACTCGTAACCATGTCTCGTTCAACGCTAAGATGTCTGGTCTGTGTTCGTCCACCGCAGCCACAATCTCGTCCCGACCCGTGTTCAAGGAACGAACGTTTAGTAATGCCAATTTTAAACGTCTTATTTTTTTACGCGACATATCAGTAAAAGTATATATCTGTATGTATATAGTGGTTAGCTTGTAGACGAGAAGATGGACGATTGCAAAAGAAACCAGTATTTTTCATTTGAGCATGTATAGAAATTACTGATGAAGAATAAATTGTGCATTGTGTAGTTTTGATGAGTGATTTTGTGATATATGTTTTGCAAAAATACCAAAACAAGACTTTGGTTACTCCAGTTGTATAAGACCCTCTTTCTCTAAACATATAATCAGTGCAAAATACAATATGTATTGGAACCATTAAATAGTAAACATAAACAAACACTTCCAGCAGACCAGTTGGGGTAAATAACATAGTATTAAATAATGCACTTTTATAGCGGTAGCAGCATACATATAAAAAGCGATTAAAAAGGTTGTAACGATGAATAAAATAGCCATTATTATTTAGTGATAAATGTAGCGGGATCCACGCCAAAAACACGCTGTACATCTTTTTCTAATTTAAGATGAACACTCTTACTGTCACTGCCGTCAGTGCGCTTTGCATAAATACGTCCTTCCTTCGTCCAGACGAATTTCCAGTTGGCAGTGCTTGCAGCCCGACGTCCTTTCCAAAAGATCATACGATTGGTCTTCGTTAGACGCTCGTTGACATAAATTCTCGCGGTTGATGCTCTGGTAATCCAATGTCCTTGGTATCCAGTCCTCGGCGAGTCCGTGCATTACGCAATACTTCATCTCGCAGCGCGCGCCGAGAGAGGCGCACGACGAGCGGGCGTGGCCGTGGGCGCGGGAACGGGCGCGGCGCGGTCGCGGTCGCGGAGTCGCTGGCGACATCGGTCTCAGCTGTACTCTCGGTGTTAGTCGCTCGAATTGGGCCACTCTGCTTGCACTGACTATATCACGTTCGTCTATGTTCATACCCAATTTTATGCCAATAGCTTGCACGATATGAGTTGTAGATTCCGCTTTGTGCTCCGGTACTCCACTTATTTCCACGTCGTTAAGAAGCAGGCCTGCTCCCTTTCGTTTATTTCCATCTGCATTCGGTCGACTATTTCATGAAGTTCCGATGGGGCGGGCAAACATTTCTGATTATTTTTCAGAGACTGTAATTCTGCATTTAGGCGCAAGTTCTCTGATTGAAGTTCTTGTACTTTAACATTCACAGAAGAAAGATTTGCTTTGAAGCTTTTGATTTCCTCACTTAAAAAGTCGGTTGTATCTGAGAAATCTTTCTTTATTTTGTCAAGAGCGTGGCTAAATTCTTTTTTTATTTCTCGGAAGATCTCTTGCTTTGTCGAGTTCAATTTCGAGTCAATCATCGCCAGATCCCGTTGAACATTTGCTAATTTCGCATCCAACATACTCGATAAGGAATCCGTTATTTTATTTAAACTAAGCTCCATAGAACTATTATTGGCAGCTTGGGCGCGTAGTAGCAGGTTTTCGATCTTATTGTGGTCGCAGCTCGGCGTCTCCTCACATATAGACATGTCCGTGTTTGACAAGCCCGGCGGCGACCGCTCGTAATGTTTTGTCACTGGAGTATCCTCACCTCTTCGACGCCGCGTCACGTTACTACAAGACGGGCAGCGCCAGGTATTATTACCACTTTTGACATATTTCTCGTAGTGCTCTGTCGGCACGCTGACACAAGAATAATGATAACCGCCCTTACACGATGAACACATAAGCAGTAAGTCTTTGTGCACAGCCTCGCTGCAGGCCAAGCAATTCATTTTTGCACAGATAGTTAACAACTTGCAATAATAATAGTTTATTTTGTTATTATGCGTACGTAGTCGATCGATACAGTCACAGGTGCACTGAGTTAATAACGGTTGTACGGCTAAGTTTATAATCGAGACGTTTTACACTGATTGTCACTCATTCATAACCAGTACCATAAAACCTTATTCAGAGTCACTTTTTAGCGTGTAAATACTTATTTCCAAACTATTTTGCAAACAAATTATTACTTAAAGATATTATTTTTGCATTTTATAAACAGAGCACAGCGCAAACGATGTTTACGTCGCAAGAGTTACGACTACCCTCAGTAGTCATGTCAGATTGACTGACTTCCAGTGGCTCTAGCAGGCGAGTTACTTGACTGTCGCCAGAAAATATGTAACATCCGTCTGTACGTTTTTTCTGTAGGTATGATAATATGTGGTGTGAAAAACATTTTTTTAATCATCATCATATCAGCTAAAGGACGTTCACAGTTGGATATAGGTTTTCCCGATTCATGAGGGTGAGGGGGGTTGCCAATACTCGCCAGGCTTGGCAAGTGGGTTGGCGAGCGCAGTGTAGGATATAAAGGTTACACAAGAAGACGATGCTGCCCATCTTCGGTCTCAATACTGGCACCTCAGCCGGGTTCTACGGCGGCGCCCATGGGAGGAGAAGGGTGGACAACATTCTAATGTTGGCGCCCCACAGTAATTTTATTTAATAAGTAAGGGAAATACTTTTTACAACTGTTATTAGAACATTAGGGTTGTTAGTATGAACAGTTGAAATAAAAAAAGAATAGGCGGTTCTTTTATTTTCTGGTGATTGATAAATGTCTGATATGGTAATATCAGTAAAACAAGATCAGTAATATAAAGAAAATTCAGCGGTTATTTCATCACATGATCCAGGTTCAAAAATTATTTAAGCAGTGTTATAAATGATTGGCCTTTAAAATGATGGAAATGGGCAGTTAGATAATTATATAGTTTGGCAGTTCACGGTGAAAAACATTGATATTGATTGTAGTTCACCAGGTCTATCGCGAATAAATAAAATGGTACCTGGGGCGACAAGCTTTGCTCGGGCTAAAACTCGTTAATAAACGTTTTCCAAAGATAAGATCAAGCTAGATCGATTTGTCATCCGCGAAAACCCCTACATACCCAAATTTCATCGAAATCGTTGGCGCCGTTTCCAAGATCTCAGAAAATATATATATATATATATATATATAATATATATCTGATCTAATCTAATATATATCTGTTCTGCACGATACTTGGTTATAGACCTTGTGCTATGGGCACTTGAATATGCGGAACAAATAAAGAAAATTTAGTTTTATAGAAAATCAAATCATGTTTATTGAACAGATCAATTTAGAATTACAAAAGTCAACACATTTCATTTGAAGGACAGAAAAAAGAATAAAAAAATACCATAAACAATCATTTCATGTTCCATATAGTTTGGAACATATTGGGGGCCCAAGCCAAATTAAAAACAAATTCATTCATTGACTAAAATCAATAATAAAAAATAACATAACTTAGTATGGGACAACATAACACAAATAGCATAGCATGGCAAACATAGCGTAGCAAAAAATAGCCTAGCATATTATAGCATAGCATGACAAACGAAACATAACTAAGCATAGCATAGCATAACACAAAATAGCATCGCATAGCAAACAAAACATAACATAATATATCACAGCAAAGCATAACGTAACATAATTAAAATAGATAGTAGCTAATCATAATCAATGGGCAAAGGGCATACTTTTAAAATACTTGTCCTAATTATAGATCCTTTAGCAGTTTTTACATCAGTACATATGCTACAGAGTTTAGACATGTGTTTTAACTCTGGTAAGTTATCCTTCAAAATTTCATGATTAGAAGTTTTATGAGAATAATAAAAGCTTTGTATACATTGTGGACCATGCCACCATAAATCACACTTTGACAAGGCGTGAGGTTCGACTCCTCGCGACAAGCAGTCTGCGGGATTATCAGTAGTATTTACATAGTTCCATTCAAAATTAGTAGTTAGCTTTTGTATTTTATCAACCCTATTGCCAACATACATATTAAGTTTTACAGATTGAGTTTTAAGCCAGGATAATACGATCAATGAATCAGTGTACAGGTAAGTTTTTACTGTATATTTCAATGACAGAGTGGAATGAACTTTCTTAGCCAACATCGACAGCAATAACGCCCCATTCAACTCTAATCTTGGTATTGTTAAAACTTTGTTTTTAGGATTAATACGCGACTTGGAATATAAGAGATACACTGAAACCTTATTTTCGCTGTCAATAGTTCTTAAGTAGAGACAGCAACCATGCGCTACATTAGAAGCGTCACAGTATCCTATAAGCTCAAACGGTCTTATTTGCGTCATATTAATATTTCTTGGTACCGTAATACAAGACATTTGAACCAGACTTTTAGCAAAATTTACCCATCTGTTATTTAAAATCTTTGGCAAAACTTCATCCCATTTAATGTCCTCAAACCACACTTGCTGCATTAAAATCTTGGCCTGTACTAAAATAGGACCTACAAGACCTAAAGGATCAAAAAATTTACTGATGAAGCTTAACATATCTCTTTTTGTATATTGCTCCTTCACCTCTTTTTCGGTACATTTTATATTTAATGTGTCTTCAATGACATCATAAGTTACACCGAGAGTTTTGATGTATTCATTTTTATCAAATAGTTTATCGCCTAATTGATGTAATGTGGTTGGGATGTCATTAAGAATCTCATAATGATTTGAGCACCACTTATGAAGTGAGAAACTAGCCCTTTCCATAAGCTCTATTAATTCTTTTTTGGTCTGAATAAGCTCAGAAAGATCATTGGATCCACATTGTACGTCATCGACATAACTTGTGTGCAGTAATGCAAATGCAGCTAACGGATACTGATCCTTATATCTTTCCGCGAGCTCTACTAAACACCTAGTAGCTAAAAATGCAGAACTTTTTAAGCCATAAGTGACTGTTTGCAGCTGAACGCATTTAACTGACTCCCCTGGCGAGTCGCGCCACAAAATATTTTGCAAGCAACAATATTTATCCTCAATCATCACTTGACGGTACATAGCCTTTATGTCGCATAAAAGCACAAACTTAAACGTTCGAAATAGAATAAGAATGCTAAACAAATCATTTTGTACAACTGGGCCGTTTGACAATATGTCATTTAAAGAAATATTATTTTTAGTAGTAGCACCACCATCAAAAACCGCGCGAACAGGTGTTGTTTTACTATTAGGATTAATCACGGGATGATGGGGCAAAAAATATACACTACCCGACTGTAAATCGTAGTTAGAAATATCAAAATATTTTGCATGCCCTTGTTCAATATAATCGTGAATAATTTTTTTGTATTTTTCATACAAGACAGTGTCTTTTAAAAATCGCTTTTCTAAATTAAAAAATCGTTGCAAGGCGCGATCAAAAGAATCGCCCAATTTCAATTCTTCCAATTGAATTTTTAATGGCAAGCCCACGGTGAATCTATTATTTTCTAACTTAACAGTTTGTTGAAAAACTTGTTCAGCTAATTGCTGCTCGGAACTTTCCTCCTTAATCAGGTTAGGTACTTTTTCACATTCCCAGAATTTTGAAATAGTATTATCAATGCAAGCATTACCTTCAATAATACAACAATGGTTGCTTGTTGTGATTGTGCTAGCAGACACTGGCAGGGTCCCCGCTACAATGTATCCAAATGAAGTGTTTACCAGAAATGAACCCTGAGATGTTAATGGCAACGATTCGCGCTGCAGCACCTGAAAGAATATGTCGCAGCCAAGTAAAATTGATATTTCATTTGTTTCGTTGAAATATTCATCAGCCAATTTAATATAGGACGGAATTTTCAATAAAGTTCTATCAAAGGTTTGTTGCGGTAGTGGGCATGTAATATGTTGAGTTACACAACACGCAACCCGTATTTCAAAATCATTGACAGAAGACCCGACAAAAATCTCCGCTTTTTTCGAGACACTATTGGTGCCATTTCCCACTCCTATTACCAATTCATCAGCTTCATATATTTTACAATCTATTATATTTACAAGTTTTTCGGAAATAAATGAGACCTGACTTCCAGAATCTAATAACGCTCTTACATAAATGTAAGTGCCGTCTTTTTTCAGCAACCTGACTATTGCCGTTGGCAGCAGAACACCTTGAGATGGCAAGATGTCTGGCATATTTGCAATATGGTTGGAAACCTTGCTCTCATTTTTGTTATTTACATTGGAGCTAATTTCATTATTTACATTTTGATTCGAAGAATCATTTATAGAAACATTGGTGACTATATTTTTATTAGACAAATGTAATAGACTATTATGAGGTCCACGGCACGTCAGACATTTAAGATTCATTAGACATTTGCCCTGATGCGCATTCAAACATAATTTACACAAATTGTTTTTATTTACAAAACTTAACCTTTCATCAGTTGAAAGCATTTTAAATTGAGCACATTGATATATTTTATGAGGCTTCTGGCAGAATTTACATGAGGCTTGAGAAGCGAAATGAGAAAATGAATGAGCCCGCATTGGTTTTTCCTCTGCAGTTGTCTCCAAGACTCCAGCCCTCTTTTCTAGGTACTCGAGAAACGCCTTTAACGTCGGCACCTGTTTAATGTCCTGCTCCATGTGAAAACCCCTGTAACTATATACATCAATTTTTTTATACAGAATGTTTACCAATAGCGTGTCCCACTCATAGACATTTTGCCCTAAATTTTTTAGTGCAGCAAGGTGCATATTTACAGTTGAAACAATTTGTCTCATTGCTTGAGCTGTGCATTTTGTAAAGACCGGCAAATCAAGAATGCAGTTGACATGATAGTTTATGATTTTAGGAATATTATTATACCGCTTATCTAACAACTCAAGTGCCTTGTCATAGTTTTCATCAACAAGCATTAAATTTTTGATAATATCCAAGGCTTCACCTGTTAGCAATGATCGCAAATAATACAGTTTAGCACAAAGGCTCAGTTTGCAATCTGAATCGATAACAGCCCTAAACATATTAATAAACGGATAGTAATCCACTATGTCCGAGCCGTTGAAAGCTTTAATGTTTATAGGCGGTAATTTTTTAAACTCACCAGACTGAGATGAGCCTGCTACAGCCATCGATGTTGACGCTGAAAGGTCACCACCAGCCACCTGTTTTAATTGCAAACTAAAGCGACTCATGCAGTCATCCACGCTCTCCTCTACGAACCCGTAGTCCTCCTCGTCCGCAGGGTTGATCGCAAGGATGTTCTTATTGTATTTTACATAATCAGCGAAAGAAACTTCTAACCGCGCCCTTTTCTCGCGAAGAATCTCCGGCGAGGCGGTTTCAAATTGCTCCGATGAACAAAACTTCACGATACGGGTGATAGCCCCCTTTACGTAACCCCTACTGGCTACCAGTTCTTTGACTTCCATTTTTACTAGATTATATAAATAACATAAAGCTAAAACAAGAACTATTATACAAATTGTACATATATATAAGAAAATTTTTCACAGTTGAAACGTCAATCCAAATTGACGTGCTTTCTGCTGCATTTGTTCTAAGGACTTTCGTTCCGAAGAAAACGAAATTTATTCGTCCACCTCCTGGCGTCCGATTGATCTTCAAAATTATCTTACATTCAGGTTCTTTGCCTTCTATAATTCTTCGATATTGTATCAATATTATAGCTGAAATTCTTTATGCTCGAAGGACCACTTTTAAATGTTCTGCACGATACTTGGTTATAGACCTTGTGCTATGGGCACTTGAATATGCGGAACAAATAAAGAAAATTTAGTTTTATAGAAAATCAAATCATGTTTATTGAACAGATCAATTTAGAATTACAAAAGTCAACACATTTCATTTGAAGGACAGAAAAAAGAATAAAAAAATACCATAAACAATCATTTCATGTTCCATATAGTTTGGAACAATATCTGAGATCTTGGAAACGGCCCAACGATTTCGATGAAATTTGGTATGTAGGGGTTTCGGGGATGACATTATTATATACAAGAATTGGTGTCATTGTTTCAATCAGATAGTGACAGGCAAACTAATGATCCAAAAAAGGATACGTGTTTAAGTATCAATAAATTTGACAATGCCAGCATAACTTTGGTCAGTAAGTAAATAAATTTGATCGCGGCAAGTTTCTTGTGCGCTCTTCTTGGTGATCCGAAAACACTAGTATAAAAAATATATGTTAAAGAGTCCCGTTTGATTATTCCAAAGATATAATTTTTAACTGCTCTTTTACTCAATAAAACATATTTACCTATAAGTACACCACGCGACTAACAGAACCATACACGTTCATGCATAAACGGTCACGGAGATCTGTAAACAACCATTCAAGTACACCATACGCAAACCACATAACGTCGGCATATAATATAAAATGATCATTGTCAATATTGTAATGAAACATTATTTCAGGCCATTCATTTTATCTGTGGAAAATAACGTAAGTAGTTTCGTTTTAGAAGTACTTGAGTTCCATTGATATCTTAAAGAATATAATTAGTTTAAGCTCTGCAGCTTCGCTTCCGTTGCAGATTCCCTATTCCGTGGCAATTCCACTAAACCGCTGGTATGCACTCATAATATAAAAAAAACCCTGTAAAAATTTTCGCTCAGTCAGTTAGCAATTTAGTCATTTAGCCAAGTTTTACAATACAATACGAATGTGATGCGACATCCGAAAATTCGGGTAGATTGAAACTATATTCGAACTATATTTTGAAGCGCTAAGTAAGGCTGCCTACTGCTTACCTTGCGGTTTTCTGTCTGTTTTAGTACCGTTTTCAGTATCGCTTACTGTTGTGATGTACATACAATAATAGTACATTACTGTAGAGGCCGGGAAATAGGGGGTTGCCGGTCAAGCAGATATAGACGGCCGAGCATAGCTAGGCCGGATAGGGATGCGATTCCGGCAACCCCAGGTTCCGGCCGAGGCTTGTATAGTGCTTTTCTCGAACATTACATGAAATAAAATAAAAAACAAGAAATGAAGCTGGCGGGACGCTATAGTCTGGTCGCCCTGTTGTGTGCGCGCGTGTCGCGCTGGCTGCTGGCACTGCGGGTGTTGCTGGGCGTGCGCCGTGTCGCAAGCGTGCGTTGAATGAAACAAAAGACGGTCGCATTGTCGGCCAGCGGCCTGCAAGGTTGTATGAAATCTCTTTGCAGGCCGCTAAAGTGACCGCGGGCAGGCTGCCGAGCCGCAGCGCCTGCAGCGCTATACTTCTTAGCCTATTATTTGTAACACAACGTCAACATTTCATGTTATGTTTGAGAAAAGAATGGGTGACACTCTTTCCCGGCCCGGATAATACAGACATGGAAACACCGACCCTGTTTTTGTGTACTCGCCCATAGAAACTGACGTGAGCTTCTATGGGCGTGTACAAGAAAAACAAGGTCGGTATTTCCATCCCGGTATTATCCGGGCCGGAAAAGAGTGTCACCAAAAAGAATAATTTTATTGTATTTACCTAGTCCTTGCTTCTCTCTGTTATAAATATTGCCTGCTAGAGATCGCTCTGAAGGCCGTCTATTGCTTACATTGTAACTTTTTCCCGGTGTACCTGTTTTCTGCATTGCTTACTATTTGTGGTGTAACAATAAAGTCATGGTATGATATTATTTTGTATTGTAGTACCTGGGCGACCGAGCTTTGCTCGGGCTAAAACTCTTTAATAAGCGTTTTCTCAGAGATAAGACCAAGCTAGATCGATTTGTCATGCCCGAAAACCCCTACATACCAAATTTTATCGAAATCGTTCGAGCCGTTTCCGAGATCCCCAAAATATATCTAAAATATCAAAATATATATAAGTGTACATATATATACATATGTACAAGAATTACTCGTTTAAAGGTAGTATTAGATTAAAACTTCTTTTTTTTTAATTTCTTCGTTCATACCTTACCTTAAATCAAAATGCTCAACACCATGTTGAAACCCCCATTGGGTTCGTCGACCGCCCTCGAATGCCGATAAACGAAAATCGCAGACATATTTGTTCTAAGAGAGCGCACTTACTAATTCGTTGGTTAAACATAGAACCGGGTGTCAGAGACCCAGGGTTTTTAATTAAGCGAATGAAAACATTGTAAGCGTAGGTGCATAGCTCGCGTCAGTTTCGTAGTAAATAATTCAGTGGTTCGTGCATGCAAAGGTTTAGTGATGTTGGAGCTGCAGTAAAATCAATAATGTTGCAGAAGAATTTTCGCTCCATGTCTTTAGTCCTGTATGGGGTTTTTCTGCAATTAAATGCATAGGTTAAATCCAAAGTAATAATGTGACAAAAATGTCTTACTGAATAAAAATAGTCGAGCCAATTTTCTATAACCTTGGCTTTTATTCCCGATGGTTCATAGTATTATGTGAGCTAATTTCCGCAAACCTCGTTGAGTTTCTTGCCGGATTCTTCTCAACACAGGTTTTTCCGAACCGGTGGTAGATTATTTTGACATTCACATACTTATATCTAATATATCTACATGGTGAGCGTATGTTTGCGTATTTGCATTCACAAAGAAATGTTACCTAACTAAATTAACTTTATAAATATCAAATTATAACACATACATACACATACATACAGAAACAGTATTTTTATGTGTTCGGTGGGTGATCTTAAGGTTAAAAGCAGGTAGGCTGACAAATTTAAAAAATAAGATAAGTCCGCCTTTGTACTTAGCACTTTTTTGTCATCATCATCATCAGCCGGAACTAACAACAAACAACAACTCTCCACTTGCAACGACCGGTTGTTCGTAACTCTCACGGTGTCATCAGTCCATTTAGTTACTGCAGTTAAATTAATTAAATTACCTGGACTTATGAGCGCCAGCGCACACTTCCCTATATTAAAAATACAAACTGAAATATAGATGCACAGAAAAACCAGAAAAATAAGACCAGCGCTGGGAATCGAACCCAGGTCTTCGGCATTCCGTGCCAGGTGCTATACCGCTACACCACCGCTGGACAACGATACAGACACGAATTTCTCCTATGCACCTCATATCTCAGCTTGTGTTGTTTCTTATTTAGCCACTTAAGCAGCGACACTAGCGACATCTATACCGTAGCCCTCATCGAGAAACTTTTCGGCACTCCATCGCTCCGCTCACCCGGACAAGTGATATCGTTATCAAGCAATCAAATTAAGATTGTTTTTTTGGAATCTTTTTGTATTTTTTATTTCAATTCCAAATTTTTGTTACTTTTACGGTCATTCCGTAAAACCTATATCGAAAATACAAACTGAAATATAGATGCTCAGAAAAACCAGAAAAATATATTATTTAAACCAATCACACTTCCCTCATTCGATAAACTGTTATCGATAACTGACGTACCGAACATGCCAGTCCTTAGCACTGATGACATATGGCATCATGGGCAACTAGTTTACCTTTAATATGACGCTTATAATTTTAACTAGATTAGAAGTCTATAGTCTGAAACCTGGTGCAGCACAACACTAGCTGCAGTAGCAGAGGTCAGGCGACGAGCGTAGGCGACGCTGCAGCGGTCATGCCGAAGTACCGACCACGGCACACGGTCGTGGGCGGCCGCTAAAATGGCGCCTAACTGCAAGAAATTTAAAGGCGAATTAGATATCTACACTCGATCCAACTGAATCATATACCAGGGTGAAACGTTTGTGCTACTAAATGTCGTGTTGACATCCCATACTTTTTAAAAGGTTCTACCCTGGTACATTAATCAGTTTGTTCAACAGTCCAATGACTTTCTTGTTAATGTAGTAAAGAACACATTCAGTTTTATAACTAATATTTCTCGGGCCATAGTCGCGGTCTATTTATTTCTAAAAAATACCTCCACCTTTCGACGACATTGCAGGCTGTAGCGGTCAACGTACCTGAGTCAATTGATTTTGACTATTAGTTAAATCCATACTAATATTTTAAATTCGAAATTGTGTGTGTTTGTATTTGTCCGTCTTTCACATGAAGCGACAGATAACCGTGATTTTTGACATAGAGATAGTTTATGGGCCAGAGAGTGACATAGGCTACTTTTTATCCCGGAAAAATGCACAGTTCCCGAGAGAACAGCGCGCGATAACCGAGTTCCACGCGGGCAAAGCGCGGGCAAAAGCTAGTATTAGACTTGT